>NC_091985.1:42742797-42861980 GCF_044704955.1 Pristiophorus japonicus | reverse complement strand
CCATCGATTTGCCCCAAAAGTCATTCTGCCTCAAAGGACCCTCTTCTAGTCCCTCTGCCTCATATTAGTCTGGTTGCAGGCTTCCTGCACATTCGAGCTAAATGGCCACTGAGATTGCAGTTTCTGCAGACAAACTGTTAAAATCTGCAAGATCTGGCTGAGTGTTTTCCCCCACACCTCCAGCATGAGTTAAAGTTTCCATTGTTGGGAACAAAGGGACTATGGCCAGGAATTCCGCACTAACTGTCCCTTTGACTGCTCTTACGTACCCTATTAGTGGGTGTCATTGGCCCCATCTCGGGCCACATTGTCCGCTGTGATTGCGTGAATGTCCGTTCAGCCTGCTATTGTCTCTGTTGGAGTCCTATTCTGGGGTCTATTGCTGCCTGGGGAATGTCGGACTGCCCCTGCCAGCCTGCGGGGCTGTGAGTCGCCTTGATGATGTTGACTCCCTGATCCTTGGTTTCAATTAATTTGCGGTAAATTCCCGCATGACCTATGCCCTCGATAAAGAAGTCCCTTAGCATCTCCCCCCTGCAGGCGTCTGTGAACTTAGAGGCTGGCCAAACGCCGGAGGTCCGCTACAAGGTCCGGTATGCTCTGTCCTTCACGACATCGGTGGGTGTAGAATCTGTGTCGGACCACATTATGCTACTCGCCGGTTTGATGTGCTCCCCGATCAGTTTGCTAAGTTCTTCAAAGGTTTTGTCCGACGGCTTTTCGAGTGCTAGTAAGTTCTTCATGAGCGCGTAAATCTTTGGTCCGCAGCTGGTCAAAAGATGAGCCCTTCGCTTGTCGGCCGCTGCATCCCCCAGCCATTCTTTCGTAATGAAGCTTTGCTGAAGCCTCTCGACAAAATCATCCCAGTCTTCCCCAACACAGTACCATTCCTCTGCACTCCCGGTGGCCATTCTCGTGAATTCCTGTTTCTCGTTGCCAATGTAAAGTCCTTACTCTACAGCATGAAACCACATGAGGCACATTCTGGGGACAAGGTCACTCTGTGACCTCCGCTCTTTATTCACAGCACTCCACAAGTGATGACCCTGCCGGGGACCTCCCTTTATAGGAGGGCAGGAAAAAGAGTGGGAGAGCAATAGTGATAGGGGATTCGATTGCAAGGGGAATAGATAGGCGTTTCTGCTTCCGCAACCAAGACTCCAGGATGGTATGTTGCCTCCCCGGTGCAAGGGTCAAGGATGTCTCGGAGCGGGTGCAGGACAGTACGAAAAGGGAGGGTGAACAGCCAGTTGTCGTGGTGCATATAGGTACCAACGACATAGGTAAAAAACGGGATGATGTCCTACGAGACAAATTTAGGGAGCTAGGAGTTAAATTAAAAAGTAGGACCTCAAAAGTAGTAATCTCAGGATTGCTACCAGTGCCACGTGCTAGTCAGAGTATGAATCGCAGGATAGCTCAGATGAATACGTGGCTTGAGCAGTGGTGCAGCAGGGAGGGATTCAAATTCCTGGGGCATTGGAACCGGTTCTGGGGGAGGTGGGATCAGTACAAACCGGACGGTCTGCACCTGGGCAGGACCGGAACCAATATCCTAGGGGGAGTGTTTGCTAGTGCTGTTGGGGAGGAGTTAAACTAATATGGCAGGGGGATGGGAACCAATGCAGGGAGACAGAGGGAAACAAAATGGAGACAGAAGCGAAAGACAAAAAAAAGAACAGTAAAAGTAGAGGGCAGAGAAACCCAAGGCAAAAAAGGGACACTTTACAGCAAAATTCTAAAGGGTCAAAGTGTATTACAAAGGCAAGCCTGAAGGCTCTGTGCCTCAATGAGAGGAGTATTCGGAATAAGGTGGACGAATTAACTGTGCAGATATCAGTTAACGGATACGAGATGGTAGGCATGATGAAGACATGGCCCCAGGGTGACCAAGGCTGGGAACTCAACATTTTAGGAAGGATAGACAGAAAGGAAAAAAAGAGACGGGGTGGCGTTGCTGGTTAAACAGGAAATTAATGCAATTGTAAGGAAAGACATTAGCTTGGATGATGTGGAATCGGTATGGGTGGAGCTACAGAATACCAAAGGGCAGAAAACGCTAGTGGGAGTTGTGTGCAGACCTCCAATCAGTAGTAGTGATGTTGGGGAGGGCATCAAACAGCAAATTAGGGGTGCATGCAATAAAGGTGCAGCAGTTATCATGGGTGACTTTAATATGCATATAGATTGGGCTAACCAAACTGGAAGCAATACGGTGGAGGGGGATTTCCTGGAGTGCATAAGGGATAGTTTTCTAGACCAATATGTCGAGGAACCAACTAGGGGGGCAGGCCATCTTAGACTGGGTGTTGTGTAATGAGAGGGGATTAATTAGCAATCTCATTGTGCGAGGCCCCTTGGGGAAGAGTGACCACAATAAAGTGGAATTCTACATTAGGATGGAGAATGAAACAGTTAATTCAGAGACCATGGTCCAGAACTTAAAGAAGGGTAACTTTGAAGGTATGAGGCGTGAATTGGCTAGGATAGATTGGCGAATGATACTTAAGGGGTTGACAGTGGATGGCAGACATTTAGAGACCGCATGGATGAACTACAACAATTGTACATCCCTGTCTGGCGTAAAAATAAAAAAGGGAAGGTGGCTCAACCGTGGCTATCAAGGGAAATCAGGGATAGTATTAAAGCCAAGGAAGTGGCATACAAATTGGCCAGAAATAGCAGCGAACCCAGGGACTGGGAGAAATTTAGAACTCAGCAGAGGAGGACAAAGGGTTTGATTAGGGCAGGGAAAATAGAGTACGAGAGGAAGCTTGCAGGGAACATTAAGACGGACTGCAAAAGCTTCGATAGATATGTAAAGAGAAAAAGGTTAGTAAAGACAAACGTAGGTCCCCTGCAGTCAGAATCAGGGGAAGTCATAACGGGGAACAAGGAAATGGCAGACCAATTGAACAAGTACTTTGGTTCGTTATTCACTAAGGAGGACACAAACAATCTTCCGGATATAAAAGGTGTCAGAGGGTCTAGTAAGAAGGAGGAACTGAGGGAAATCCTTATTAGTTAGGAAATTGTGTTGGGGAAATTGATGGGATTGAAGGGCGAAGGGCCAAATGACCTACTCCTGCACCTATTTTCTATGTTTCTATGAGAGAGAGAGAGAGAGAGAGAGAGAGAGAGAGAGAGAGAGAGAGAGAGAGAGAGAGAGAGAGAGAGAGAAATGGAGTGAGAGAGAGAGAGAGAGAGAGAGAGAGAAATGGAGGTGAGAGAGAGAGAGAGAGAGAGAAATGGAGGTGAGAGAGAGAGAGAGAGAGAGAAATGGAGGTGAGAGAGAGAGAGAGAGAGAGAGAGAGAGAGAGAGAGAGAGAGAGAGAGAGAGAGAGAGAGAGATTTTATATATCAAAAATCATAATATAATATAAATATAATGGGAATGCAGAAAAAATCAAAATGCAGGAACATCAAGGAGGGCGGGAGGTAGATGGTGCCCACCTTCGACAAGACAGCGCTATCTGCCCGTGTGAGTGTGAACCTATGTGTCTGCGATGTTAAATGGATTGAAGACTTTTTACTTTCATTTACTTCACTTTCTGTAGAAGACATCTGCAATAGCAGCGGATCAGCGGCGCATACGGGGGGAAGGAAAAAGAGGACCCCCCCCCACGCAAGAACCATTGAGGGAGATCCATGCCCGGTCGTTGGTCGGGATAGCAACCGTGCTACCATCGGCGTTGGAGCTGACCCACCCAAACTGGATGGTCAGTTCAAAACAATCCCCAGTCTGTGTTGCGGTCCTGTAATGTAACTGTAACCTTGGCCTCATGTAATGCAATGCAAGTTCATCACACTGTACTGTTGGGCTCGTGATGAACTGCAATGTTGGGAGCATGTAACGCAATGGATATGTATATATTGTCTGTCTGCGATATGTAAGGCAGTAATGCAGCAGTGGTGGACATTTAAGTAAGACTGTGCTACATCATTGTACTCATCATCATAGGCAGTCCCTCGAACTAAGGATGACTTGCTTCCACGCCAAAAAGTTCACAGGTGTTTCAATGATGGACCTAAAATTCCACGTCTGAACTAAATCTTGAAGGGTGGAAGATGCCTGTGCTTGGATTTTTTTTAAACATGTGGTGACCGTTGCTCACCAGCCACCACACGGACTTGACAGAGCTCGGTCTTGGTTCAGTAGCAAGGATTAACCAAGACGACTGGAGACCTGCTCTGCTGCACAGACCTCGTGCGCACACATAATCGCAGTGTGGGCTGGCCCGTGCTGCCCCTGGGGCCTCGCCTGTTCTGGGCCCTGAACTCTCGCCTCTCCTGGGCCCCAATCACGTCTCTCTGCGCTCCTTCGCCCTGATCTCACTGCTCCTGATGTAGCTGCCCATGCTCCAATCACCGACCTGGAGCTTGGTGACGTCCCTTTTCACTGCCGTTGCTCTCCTGCTCCAGCATGTGCTGCTCCCTGGAGTGGTATGCCTCCACGCAGCTCCTTCCACTCCCAGTCACTGTACTATGTTCTAATGTAACCCTGACCCCTCCCCTGGTGCCAAGCACTTTTAAATGTTGTTTTGTACTTCGACTCGGAGGATTCAGAACAGACCTCCGCAGAGAGACCAGACGACAGGCCCACTGCCTCCACCTCTGGTGTCACCGAGCCCTCTCCCGACTTCACCCCTGCCAGAGATGAAGAAGAGGAAGAGGAAGAGCAGCTGATCCTGGAGCCAGTGGAGGTGGAGGATACACCAGTTCCGTGTGGGCTAGCTGGAACATCCTCCACCACCGACTCTATATTCAGGGGATTCCCCCATGCCGCCTCTGATTCTGCGGGGCCAAGCAGTGCGCAGTAACACACCTCCAGCGTTGCAGTGCCTTTGCCGCAGCGAGAGATTGGTGCAGAAAAGGTCCGTTGCTGCAAGACAGATGGGCGCGTACCAGGACAGGGTGCGTCTATCACAGGCCAACATTGACAAGGCCATGGCAACAATAGCCAGAAACATCGCGGCGCTATCAAAACGTGTCGGAGGACATGTCACATCTGATCACTGCGATGCAGCAAACCGCCGACTCCGTTGATGCCCTGTGGTAATCAACGGGATTGGGACATGGCACGGAATCCCCCAGTGCCATAGAAGTCAGGTCAACAGCACCCAAGGGTGGGGAGCTGCCAGCAGCTTCCAGCCCTGAAGCCGTGCCTTCCGGATCACAAACTCCTCAAGGCCCCATTCATTGCGCCTTCAATGTCTCATCCCCAACGACAATAACAGCACTTGGGGTGCACTGCTGCACGCCGGCTTGGTACTACCACGGGGAGGTCCGGGCTCAGGGGCAATCGGAAAGGGAAGGGCGGGAGGGGGAAAATAAGAGTCCGAAGGGTGGTGGAGTACGTGGTCGAGGACAGTAAAGGGTGCTTTGTTGTAGTTAAGTGTTCATTTAAAATAGTTGAAATTTGATTTTTTTTAAAGTTTATTTCAAGTTGTTAAAGTTTTAGGGCCGAAATTGGTGAAAGCCAAGTTCCGCCCAAGAACCGTCCAAAAGGACCACTGAGATCCTGACAGTACTTCGGGGCGGATGTTTCATGAAAAAAATCTGGGAAAGACCAACCGGCAGTAAAAATGGGCTTTGCACACCGAATCTGGGCAGCAGCTCCCATTCTCAACGGCAAATGCGATCCTCGGCAAAGGACTAAGTTGGGCCCAGGGAGCTGGGGGGTGGAGGGGTGGCGGCAGGGTGAAACTGTTAAAACAAAAAAAATTCCAAAAACAAAAAGGCATAAATCCTTCAGGGGATCCCATCCATCAGAACATAAGAACATATGAATTAGGAACAGGAGTAGGCCATCTAGCCCCTCGAGCCTGCTCTCCCATTCAACAAGATCATGGCTGATCTGGCCGTGGACTCAGCTCCACTTACCCGCCCGCTCCCCATAACGCTTAATTTCCTTATTGGTTAAAAATCTATCTATCTGTGATTTGAATACATTCAATGAGCTAGCCTCAACTGCTTCCTTGGGCAGAGAATTCCACAGATTCACTACCCTCTGGGAGAAGAAATTCTTTCTCAGCTCGATTTGAAATTGGCTCCCTAGTTCTAGTCTCCCCGACCAGTGGAAACAACCTCTCTGCCTCTATCTTGTCTATCCCTTTCATTATTTTAAATGTTTCTATAAGATCACCCCTCATCCTTCTGAACTCCAATGAGTAAAGACCCGGTCTACTCAATCTATCATCATAAGGTAACCCCCCTCATCTCCGAAATCAGTCTAGTAAATCGTCTCTGTACCCCCTCCAAAGCTAGTATATCCTTCCTTAAGTAAGGTGACCAAAACTGCACGCAGTACTCCAGGTGCGGCCTCACCAATACCCTGTACAGTAGCAGCAGGACCTCCCTGCTTTTGTACTCCATCCCTCTCGCAATGAAGGCCAACATTCCATTTGCCTTCCTGATTACCTGCTGCACCTGTAAACTAACTTTTTGGGATTCATGCACAGGACCCCCAGGTCCCTCTGCACCGCAGCATGTTGTAATTTCTCCCCATTCAAATAATATTCCCTTTTATTGTTTTTTTTCCCCAAGGTGGATGACCTCACATTTTCCGACATTGTATTCCATCTGCCAAACCTTAGCCCATTCGCTTAACCTATCTAAATCTCTTTGCAACCTCTCTGTGTCCTCTACCCACTAACCTTTGTGTCATCTGCAAATTTTGTTACACTACACTCTGTCCCCTCTTCCAGGTCATCTATGTATATTGTAAACAGTTGTGGTCCCAGCACCGATCCCTGTGGCACACCACTAACCACCGATTTCCAACCTGAAAAGGACCCATTTATCCCGACTCTCTGCTTTCTGTTAGCCAGCCAATTCTCGATCCATGCTAATACATATCCTCTGACTCCGCGTACCTTTATCTTCTGCAGTAACCTTTTGTGTGGCACTTTATCGAATGCCACCTAAAGCCCTGCAAAAGAAATAAAGAAAAGTGGACTAACCTTTTTTTGCATGTCTTCATACTTACCATTGAGGTCAGACCTGCCTCCACGCGGCGGTCTTTTCCCCTGCTGGAGCGGAGAACCGCCCGGAACAAACTGCCAGCTTGGCGGGCGGAAGGACTCTTCTGGGTGTTGCACACCGGCACACAGTACCCAGCGGTCTTCTTTCCCCGCCTGCAGGAGGAATCGCTCGGAGGGGAGACCGCCCAGAAACCAGGGAGACCACCGAGAAAACTCGGCAGCAGCAAGCGGTAAGTCCACCAATTTTGGGCCCTTAAAGTTGTTAGTTGTTTAAAGTTAATTATAAGTTTTGCAAACTTTTACAATTGAGAGGTCATGCAATTTGTCAGAAAAAAAATCAAAAAAGAGCAAGTTATTATTTAAGTGGAGAGTGCCACAGTACAGCGGGACCTGAGGGTACTTGTGCATGAAACAAAGAAACGATAGTATGCAGGTGCAGCAAGTGATCAGGAAGGCCAATGGAATCTTGGCCTTTATTGCAAAGGTGATGAAGTATAAAACCAGGGACGTCTTGCTACAGTTGTACAGGGTATTGGTGAGGCCACACCTGGAATACTGCGTGCAGTTTTGGTTTCCATATTTACGAAAGGATGTATTTGCTTTGGAGGCAGTTCAAAGAAGGTTCACTAGGTTGATCCCGCGGATGAGGGGGTTGACTTATGAGGAAAGGTTGAGTAGGTTGGGCCTCTACTCATTGGAATTCAAAAGATTGAGGTGATCTTATTGTTATACATGTAGACTTGTATTTATTCTGTATAGCCACCAGAGGGCATATCCCCTGGAGTCCCAAGGGATTCCATAATCCCTTGGGAGCACAGGTATTTAAGGAGGCTTCACCGCTTGGAGAGGCACACTGGAGACCTGCAATAAAAGACTAATGTCACTGTGTTCAGTCTGACTCTTTCTCCATACACAACCACTAGCGACGAGATACAGATAGCGAACCCAAAGATGCAGAGAACAGTGGGTATCCAGGAGAAATTCTCGGAGGGAGATGATTGGGAAACTTTTGTGGAGTGACTCGACCAATACTTCGTGGCCAACGAGCTAGATGGGGAAGAGAGCGCTGCCAAACGAAGGGCGATTCTCTTCACCATCTGTGGGGCACCAACGTATGGTCTCATGATGAATCTGCTCACTCCAGCAAAACCCACAAAGAAATCATACGACGATTTGTGCACACTGGTCCGAGAGCATTTGAACCCAAAGGAAAGCGTTCTGATGGCGAGGTAACGGTTCTACACCTACAAAAGGTCTGAAGACCAGGAAGTGGCAAGTTATGTCGCTGAGCTAAGACGCCTTGCAGCACATTGCGAATTTGAAGGACATTTGGAGCACATGTTCAGAGACTTTTTCGTACTTGGCATTGGCCACGAAACCATACTTCGCAAACTTTTGACTGTAGACAACCCAACCTTGAGTAAGGCCATAGCGATAGCCAGACATTCATTGCCACCAGTGACAATACAAAGCAAATCTCTCAGCACACAAGTGCTGCTACAAGTACTGTGAACAAAGCAATGTTGTTTTCAAATCGTAACATAGAGGGCAGGTCACACGTACCGGCAGCTACACGTCCGCAGATGTCTCAGAGTCCACCATCAAGGGTGATGAATGCAAGGCCATTAACAGTTTGTTGGCATTGCGGGGGTGATCATCATTTCCATTCATGCCGATTCAAAGAGTACGTTTGCAAGGGCTGCTCTGGAACAATGGGACACCTCCAACGAGTGTGCAGGCGAGCTGCTAAGCCTGTTAATCCTGCAAACCACCATGTTGCAGAGGAGGACAGATCCACGGAGAATCACGACGAACCAGAGCCTCAGATAGAGGAGACAGAGGTATATGGGGTGCACATATTCACCACAAATTGTCCCTCGATAATGCTGAATGTTTAACTAAATGGACTCCCGGTGTCAATGGTGCAAGCCAGTCCATCATGGGCAAAAAGACTTTCGAAAGGTTGTGGTGCAACAAGGCCTCAAGGCCAGTCTTAACTCCAGTTCACATGAGATTAAGACCTTACACAAAAGAACTGATTCCTGTAATCGGCAGTGCTACCATAAAGGCCTCCTACGATGGAGCGGTGCACAAGCTACCACTCTGGGTGATACCGGGCGATGGTCCCACGCTGCTCGGCAGGAGCTGGCTGGGAAAGTTACGCTGGAACTGGGACAATGTCCGAACACTATCGCCCGCTGATGACACTTCGTGTGCCCAGGTCTTAAACAAATTTCCTTCGCTGTTCGAACCAGGCATCGGGAAATTTCAAGGAGCAAAAGTGCAGATCCACCTAATTCCGGGGGCGCGACTCATCCATCACAAGGCGAGAGCAGTACTGTACATGAGAGAAAGGGTAGAGATCGAGCTAGACCAGCTGCAAAGAGAGGGCAACATTTCACCGATCGAGTTCAGCGAATGGGCCAGTTCTATTGTCCCAGTCCTCAAGGGAGACGGCACTGTCAGAATCTGTGGCGATTATAAAGTAACTATCAATCGTTCCTTCCTGCAGGACCAATACCCACTACCAAAGGCCGACAACCTCTTTGCAATGCTGGCAGGAGGAAAGACGTTCACAAAACTGGATCTGACTTCAGCCTACATAACGCAGGAATTGGAGGAATCATCGAAGGCCCTCACCTGCATCATCACGCACAAAGGTCTTTTTGTTTATAACAGATGCCAGTTTGGAATCCGATCAGCGGTGGTGATATTCCAGAGAAAGATGAAAAATTTACTGAAGTCAGTCCCACACACCGTGGTCTTCCAGGACGACATCTTGGTCACAGGTCGGAACACAGTCGAGCACGTGCAGAACCTGGAGGAGGTTCTTAGTCGACTCAACTGGGTGGGGTTCAGGTTAAAATGCTCGAAGTGCATTTTCCTGGCACCTGAAGTGGAGTTCTTGGGAAGGAGGATTGCGGCAGATGGCACCAGGCCCACCAACGCGAAGACGGATGCAATCGAGAACGCACCCAGGCCACAGAACGTAACGGAGCTGTGGTCGTTTCTGGGACTTTTGAACCACTTTGGTAACTTCTTACTGGGTCTCAGCACACTGTTAGAACCACTGCATGTCTTACTATGAAAAGGGGGCGAATGGGTTTGGGGCAAAAGCCAAGAAAATGCCTTTGTAAAAGCGAGAAAATTGTTATGCTCAAACAAATTGCTTGTGTTGTACGATCCATGTAAGCGTTTGGTACTAGCATGTGATGCATTGTCATATGGCGTCGGGTGTGTATTGCAACAAGCTAATGATTTCGGGAAACTAAAACCGGTTGCTTGCTTATGCATCCAGGAGTCTGTCTAAGGCTGAGAGAGCCTATAGCATGATTGAAAAAGAAGCATTAGCGTGTGTCTATGGGGTAAAGAAAATGTATCAATACCTGTTTGGGCTAAAATTCGAATTGGAAACTGACCATAAGCCACTTATATCCTGGTTTTGCGAGAGTAAAAGGATAAATACCAACACATCGGCCCGCATCCAGAGATGGGCGCTCACGATGTCTGCATACAACTACGCCATCCACCACAGGCCAGGCACAGAAAACTGCGCTGATGCTCTCAGTAGGCTGCCATTGCCCACCACGGGGGTGGAAATGGCACAGCCCGCAGATCTAGCCATGGTTATGGAAGCATTTGAGAGTGAGCAAGCACCCGTCACTGACTGGCAGATCAAAACCTGGACAAGCCAGGACCCCTTATTATCTCTAGTGAAAAGGTGTGTGCTTCATGGGAGCTGGTCCAGTGTCCCATTGGAAATGCAGGAAGAGATAAAGCCGCTCCAGCGGCGCAAAGATGAAATGTCTATACAGGCAGACTGCCTTCTGTGGGGAAATCGAGTAGTGGTCCCCAAGAAGGGCAGAGACATCTTCATCAATGACCTCCACAGTACCAACCCAGGCATCGTAATGATGAAAGCGATAGCCAGATCCCACATGTGGTGGCCCGGTATCGATGCGGGCTTAGAGTCCTGCGTTCACAGATGTAATACATGCTCGCAGTTAAGCAATGTACCCATGGAGGCGCTGCTAAGTTTATGGTCTTGACCCTCCAAATGAGAGGTTATCCACTTTGGTGGCAAAAACACGAAGGCAGAATATTATCTGAATGGTGGCAGATTAGGAAAAGGGGAGGTGGAACGAGACCTGGGTGTCATGGTACATCAGTCATTGAAAGATGGCATACAGGTACAGCAGGCGGTGAAGGAGGCAAATGGTATGTTGGCCTTCATAGCTAGGGGATTTATGTATAGGAGCAGGGAGGTCTTACTGCAGTTGTACAGGGCCTTAGTGAGGCCTCACCTGGAATATTGTGTTCAGTTTTGGTCTCCTAATCTGAGGAAGGACATTCTTGCTATTGAGGGAGTGCAGCGAAGGTTCACCAGAATGATTCCCGGGATGGCAGGACTGACATATGAGGAGAGACTGGGTTGACTGGGCCTGTATTCACTGGAGTTTAAGGATGAGAGGGGATCTCATAGAAACATATTACATTCTGACAGGACTGGACAGGTTCGATGCGGGAAGAATGTTCCCGATGTTGAGGAAGTCCAGAACCAGGGGACATAGATAAGGGGTAGGCCATTTAGGACTGAGATGAGGAGAAACTTCTTCACTCAGGAGTTGTTAACCTGTGGAATTCCCTACTGCAGAGAGTTGTTGATGCCAGTTCATTGGATATATTCGAGAGAGTTAGATATGTCCCTTACGGCTAAAGGGATCAAGGGGTATGGAGAAAAAGCAGGAAAGGGGTACTGAGGTGAATGATCCATCATAATCTTATTAAATGGTGGTGCAGGCTCGAATGGCCTACTCCTGCACCTATTTTCTATGTTTCTAGGTTTCTAAACCGTGGTCTAGGGTACACGTTGACTATGCAGGCCCGTTCTTGGGTAAAATATTCCTTGTGGTTGTAGACGCGTACTCCAAGTAGGATGAATGTGAGATAGTGTCGGCTCACACGTCCACTGCCACTACTGAAAGCCTGCGGGCCATGTTTGCCACTCACAGCTTACCCGATGTCTTGGTGAGTGACAACGGGCCATGTTTTACCAGTGCTGAGTTCAAAGAATTCATGACCCATAACGGGATCAAACATGTCACATCTACCTGTTTAAACCAGAGTCCAATGGTCAGGCGGAGAGAGCAGTGCAAACCATCAAGCAAGGCTTGAAGAGGGTAACTGAAGGCTCACTGCAGACTCGCCTATCCCGAGTCCTGTTTAGCTACCGCACGAGACCCCACTCACTCACTGGGATCACACCTGCTGAACTGCTCATGAAAAGAGCACTTAAGACAAGGCTCTCGTTAGTTCACCCTGATCTACATGAACAGGTAGAGAGCAGGTGGCATCAACAAAGTGCATACCATGATAGCGCAAATCTGTCATGCGAGATTGAAATCAATGATCCTGTATTTGTATTAAATTATGGACAAGATCACAAGTGGCTTCCCGACACTGTCATGGCCAAAGAGGGGAGCAGGGTGTTTTGGGTCAAACTTTCAAATGGACTCATTCATCGGAAACACTTGGACCAAATCAAACTCAGATTCACGGACTATCCTGAGCAACCCACCTTGGACCCTACCTTTTGTGATCCCCCAACGTACACACCAGTGGCAATTGGCACCACGGTTGACCACGAAGCAGAACCCATCATCCACAGCAGCCCAGCACACCAGGCAGCCCAGTACGGCCAGCTGTACAGCAGCCCAGCGAGGACCCAACAAATGATTCAACAACACCAGCTTTCACACCGAGACGACCAACCAGGACAAGGGGGGCCCCAGATCGACTCACATTGTAAATAGTTACACTATTCACTTTTGGGGGGGGGGGGGGGAGGGGTGGAGTGTTATATATGTGGACTTGTATTTACTCTGTACAGCCACCAGAGGGCTCATCCCCTGGAGTCTGAAGGGATCCCATAATTCCTTGGGAGCACAGATATTTAAGGAGGCTTCACAGGTTGGAGAGGCACTCTGGAGACCTGCAATAAAAGACTACGGTCACATTTTACTTTGAGCTCACAGTGTTCAGTCTGACTCTTTCTTCATACCCAACAGGTGAAGGATACTCCATGTGCTCAAGTGCTGAGCAAGTTCTCTCGCTGTTTGAACCGGGCCTCGGCAATTTCACGGGAGCCAAGATGCAGATCCACGTGGACTCGGATGCAAGACCCATCCATCATAAAGCTCAGGCAGTTCCGTACATGATGAGAGAGAAGGTCGAAATTGAACTGGACGGATTCCAGCGTGAAGGGATCATATCAACGGTCGAATTTAACGAATGGGCCAGCTCCATTTTTCCCATGTTGAACTGAGATGAGGAGAAATTTCTTCGGAGGGTTGTGAATCTGTGGAATTCGCTGCCTCTGGAGAGCTGTGGAAGCTGGGTCATTAAATAAATTTAAGACTGAAATAGACAGTTTCTTGAGCGAATGGGGGTGGAAGTGGAGCTGAGTCCATGATCAGATCAGCCATGATCTTATTGAATGGCGGTGCAGACTCGAAGGGCCGAATGGCCTACTCCTGCACCTATTTTCTATGTTTCTATGTTTCTAATGGTGTAAATCATACTGGGTTCATCACCATCGGTGTTATCCACAGGTCGAATATGCTGCAATGAGCAACAGACACTAGCAAAATGGTTCATTTTACCACATGCAGAGCATGTCTTCCCATATGCAGGGCAGTTAGGACACTTTGCAGAGTATGATTTGTCCCCACAGTTAAAGCAGTGGAAGTTAAGCCCGTGATCCGTATTGGGTGGCTAATTACTAGCCCTGGGTCTCTGCTGTAATTTCTGCTTTGGACAAATGCCTTGCACGTGGGCTGTAGCTGCAGTCTGCTGCACAGGGGGAGCAGAGGATCTGATCACTTTTGTCAATTTGTCATCCTCCATCCGCAAGCGTCCCAGATGCAGGGATCGTGTTTTCTCAATAATTTGATCCCTGTTCATTTCCTCTGTAAGTGCTCCAAAGTTACACGTAGCAGCCAGTTCAGTTAATGAAATGATGCACTGTTTGATTGGTTCACCATTCTCTTGCCCCATTTGACGGAATTGCTATCTCTCCATTACGATACTTTTCTTTGGCCCAAAATAGTTCTCTATGGCGCTTTGTTGTAGGACTCCGTGTCTTTGATTTGGCCAAAGCTGCGTTGGCCTTCAGTGGGTAAGTACTGCACGGCGGCGAGCTGGTGTTACGTTGTCACCATCTAACCCACTCACCGGTGATGTATGTAAAAAAGCTTTTTATCCATCTCGGCCACGGAATTGGAGGGTCCCCGCATGTGAAGATGAAAGGTGGGGGTGGGGGGGGGGGGCGGGAAGGAAGGTTCATGTAAGTCATCCTCATCGCCATATTATGTTGTGTATGCGTAAATAACTAACAAACTGCACCAGGAGTAAAATAATTTAACTTAACTGTTTTTATACAACCCAAAATGGAAGCATGTGTAGAGCAACTGTGAATAGCTCCCACAGGGTCCGAAGTGAGCTGTAACAAATAAAGAATGTATGAACACAACACTTCTCCCCCTCATTTTCCTCCTCAGTCTCCTGCACTCTCTCCTCAGGTGGTCCCACAGTCCCCTGTGGCAATTCCTGTCACTGCATGATTGCTAAATTATGCAACATGCAGCACACCACTGTGAACTGAGCAACCTGCCCAGCGTGGTCCAAGCATCGAAAGCGCTGCTTCAGCACTCCAATTGTCTCTGATATTACGTGTGGCCACATGGCTCTTATTATATTGTTGCCCAGCTTCGGTCTGAGGGTTCCGCAGAAGTGTCAAGAGCCAGGGAGTGAGGCCGTGCCCTTTGTTCCCCAGCATTCAGCATTTACCTTGAGGCTCAGACTTGAATAGGTCAGACACAGTGCTTTCACGCAAGATATGCGCATCATGGATGCTCCCTGAAAAGTTGGCATTCACTGCCATTATGCACTGTGTATGGTCGCATACAAGCTGCACGTTGAGGGAGTGGAATCCCTTGCGGTTTCGGTATACCTCCGCCTCCTGTAATGGTGCTCGCAGGGCAATGTGAGTACAGTCAACAGCACCCTGCACCTTGGGGAAGCCGGCATTGCGTGTAAATCCCAAAGCCCTCTCACTCTGTGCCTCCCTGGTCATTGGGAAGTTTATAAATTCCATCCGGCGTGCATACAGTGCTTCAGCTACCTATCAAATGCAGCAATGAGTGGCGTGCTAAGAAATACAGCACGTGTCCCCAGCCGATGCCTGCAAAGAGCCGCATGCATAAAGTGCCGCAGTCATCGCGACAGAGAGTGCAGTAATGTTGGTGGTACTAGGTTGCAGGTCTGCCTTAATGAGCTGGCAAATCTCTTTTTGGAAGCGCAGCCTTCGAACGCACTGTCGATCGGTCAGGTCCAAGTATGAGCGCTTCTCCCTGAAAATCCTTTGGGAGCAAGGCATCCTCTTCAATTACCCTGATAACTCCGCTCAATAAACCTTCTCCCATCTGGATCCTACATTAGACAGGTAGTCAGCAATACAGGCTGAGATAGTACAGGCCCCATTCTTTTGAGATTCTGCAGATTTAAAATGATTGTTCAATGAAAAAAAATATATAACTTAAATGCCTTCCATCTTAATAATGTACTCAGCACCAATAAAAATACCTTTCCCACTATAAAGTCACTTCACCTCAAATACTGAGGTGCTGCTTTTGCTGACCTGAACTTAACAGGAACAAATAACTCCACGAGACTGTGACTGTGTTGTAAGCTCAAACCAGTGTGACCTTGGTCTCTTTAATATAACTCCAAAGTGAGGCAGCAGCATGGTGGACTGCCTTTTATACCTGCTTGCTCCAGGGTACACAGGTGACCTATCGATCTCCCACAGGTGTGCCCCCTACTGGCAAGTCTTACACATATAGGTTAGGTTCACATACATAACAGTTCCCAATTTCAAAATGGCATTACCGAGCACTACTGCCCACTTAAGATCGAATAAAACCTCCTTTTCCAGGACAGTATGCAGCTCTGGTAGTACGTCAAGAAACTTGTGTTAAGCGGGCAGTTCTACATGGCGGACGGTGCATACCGTTCGGGGGTATATCAATGATAAATCTTCCGCCAAGCGGTATGTACCTGTTTTTTGACAAAACTTGCATGTTTTGGTGGTAAGCAGGCGGTATGTCAATGAATTTCAGGCCCTATATGTGTACTCTCTGGGTAGTTGTGATTGAAGCTTGTGCAGAACGGTGTGGATAAAGACTAGCACCATGTGTGATGTGCTTAAAAGGGAACAGGCTTTGAAAGTTTAGTATTTTTTATTTTTTAAAGTAGTACTTTATCTTTATATTTACAATTGTTTCAATGTTTATATTAATATATCTATTGTTGAATTCAGATTTAGCTACATTACCAAATAATGGCTTCATCTCCATATTAAGACAGGGCAAGATTCTTGCCTCATCTTGTATTGCCTCAGTGTCTTTTTTAAAAAAAAAACTTTGATACTTCTTGTAAACCTTCTCCCAGGTCCTCAGTGTTCAACTCAGTTGTGTGCAATAGTGTCATTCTCTGTTTTTTGCATGCTTGTAGGCTGTTCCCATGGCCAAATATGTTCTCTGCACTTTTCTAAAATGCAGTCCATCACAAACTTCAGGTCAGTGAAACAAGCTTTTCTAACATTTTGGTTGACCATTTCTCTACATATTTGCCAGATAATTATATTGGTTAAATGTCTTGTTAGCTGTAGTGTAGAAGGAGCATTATGATTAGCTGACTTTCTTTACTTCCTAATATGGAATTCATGCAGCAGGAAATTGTTTGCATCTAAATTGCAAGAACCCACTATTTTAATCTTGGGTTTGGCACAATGTATACAAACAGGACATTTAGACCTAAAAATTCCATATTACCCACTTTGAGGCGGTGATGGCGCAGGGCGCTACCTTTAGCGCCGGCTGATGTCTACCGCCTCAACATGGGATGTTCAGGTGTATTGCCTCAAGAGGAGAGTGGAGTGCTAAGAAAAGTACTCTACTCCTCTTCGAGCGCTAATGGAGCGATAGCGCAGGAGGCCGACTCAAGCGTCAAAAGATGAAAAAAAAAACCATGTTGAAAAATTCAATAAACCTCACCCACACTTCCCCATTACTGCAAACTGTCAGCGCTGTCACTAAACCGTCACTGAAGTTCGCGGCAGGCGCAGACAGCGTGGTGCTCGGGCGGGAGTTACTTAATGCCCCAACTGAATTTCTAGCCCTTAATTTTTTATTTGAAATAAAAGAGGGAAATGTGCACCAGATTATTTATTTCTGTCAACTTCATGGGGAAATGGATAGATCCTCCATACCTGGTCTTCTATTCCAATAGCTTTTAGAGCCTGCCGTCCTCTGTGAGATAAAGCAAGATTGATGCTTCTTCCCTTTACATCTTTAGCAGTTCGAATATCTATCAAAAAGGTAATGGGAAATGTCAAATGTGTTTTGATATATTCTTCCCTTAAATACTTCATAGTCCATTAGCCACATCCAACCAGAAGTGCAAATTCCTCAAGCAATGCACTACCTGAAAAGGGTGGTGGAAGCAGATTCAATAGTAATTTCAAAAAAGAGAATTGGATATATTCATCAAAAAGGAGAATTTTTCAGGGCTGTGGGGAAAAGTAGGATTAATTGAATAGCTCTTTCAAAGAGCCAGCACATTACGATGGGCTGAATGGCTTCTTTCTGTGCTGTATCATTCCACGAATACCAGTGAGTTCAATAGCAGCAGTTAGGGTTTTATTTCCCTATTCTCTTCCAAACACTGGTGACTCGAGCTGGAGTTCGGTTCCATGATCCCTGGGAACCTTCCATCGCTTCATCTCAGATGATCATTTGTTATCTTTGAACTCAGACAGTGAGCATTGCTGGGCTATTCAACTGTGACAGTATCACTGCCAAGCCAAATTTCACCCTCATGGGATATGCAAACATGCACTTCCCTGGGATAGGAACCAAGGTTCATTTGTCTCCACCTTAGCACAGGGGCCATTGAGGCCAGTTGCAACATCCCCATTACTGGCTTGGTCATTCAATAAACGATTAGATTTGAATCTGGGACCTTTCTGCTATAATTCAGTACTATGAGGTAATACAAGCAATCAGTCTTGGGAGGTATTTATCAAAATTAGTCAGCATATTGCATTCCTTTTATAACCAAAAGATTTGATACCTATGCAGAATACCTCACGGTCTTCACTGCACAACATAAAAGTTCACGGGGTTGGGGGTAATATATTAGCATGGATAGAGGATTGGCTAACTAACAGAAAACAGAGAAATCGGGATAAATGGTTCATTAGTTGGCAACCAGTAACTAGTGGGGTGCCGGAGGGACCCCAACTATTTACAATCTATATTAACGACTTGGAAGGGGGGACGCAGTGTAACGTAGCCAAGTTTGCTGATGATACAAAGATGGGAGGAAAAGCAATGTGTGAGGAGGGCACAAAAAAATCTGCAAAACGACAGACAGGCTAAGTGAGTGGGCAAAAATTTGGCAGATGGAGTATAATGTTGGAAATAGAGAGGTCATGCACTTTGACAGAAAAAAAAATCAAAGAGCAAGTTATTAGTTAAATGGAGAAAGATTGCAAAGTGCCGCAGTACATTGGGACCTGGGGGTACTTGTGCATGAAACACAAAAGGATAGTATCCAGGTACAGCAAGTGGTCAGGAAGGCCAATGATAACTTGGCCTTTATTGCAAAGGGGATGGAGTATAAAAGCAGGGAAGTCTTGCTACAGCTATACAAGGTATTGGTTCAGGCCACAGCTGGAATACTGCATGCAGTTTTGGTTTCCATATTTACAAAAGGATATACTTGCTTTGGATGCAGTTCAGAACGTTCATGAGGTTGATCCCAGGGATGAGGGGGTTGACTTATGAGGAAAGGTTGAGTAGGTTGGTCCTCTACTCATTGGAATTCAGAAGAATGAGAGGTGATCTTATCGAAACGTATAAGATTGAGGGGGCTTGACAAGGTGGATGCAGAGAGGATGTTTCCGCTGATGGGGGAAGACTAGAACTAGGGGGCATGATCTTAGAATAAGGGGCCACCCATTTAAAACAGAGATGAGGAGGAATTTCTTCTCTCGGGGGTTGTAAATCTGTGGAATTTGCTGCCTCAGAAAGCTGTGGAAGCTGAGACATTGAACAAATTTAAGACAGAAATAGACAGTTTCTTGAGCGATGAGATAAGGGGTTATGGGAAGCGGGCGGGGAAGTGGAGCAGAGTTCATGAGCAGATCAGCAGTGATCTTATTGAATGGCGGAGCAGGCTCAAGGGGCCGTATGGCCTACTCCTGCTCCCATTTATGTTCTTATAATTGCATTCCTGATATTGTTTGGCATAAAAAGTACTTTTGTTTTTTAAAAAAAGTAAACATTTATTCCCCTAAAATGTATTGACTTTTGCTGACATGGAGATTCTCAAGCAGGGTCTTCTTCTTCCGAAGCCATTTGTGATGTAGTGATGTTAGTTATGGAGAGTGTCCCAGAGCAGTTCTATTTCAAAAAGTAGAATTGGGAATTTGAACCAACCTTAGAGTCACTCTGGTGACACCAAATGTGGAAACCACAGCAACAGTGCAAACTAGAACACAAATTTCCCAGCCTGGAGCACGGTTTCCAGCTCTGGGTGGCTCCAAAGTGGCACTCTTTAACTTCCTTCTCTTTGAAGGTATAGCAAGGTTCCATGTTATAACCTCTCCCATCAGCTTTCCATCCAAGCCATAGATCTGAATTAGTCATATCAAAAAAAAGGTACAAAAGGCATCCTCGAGGACTATGACTATGGTGCATTTTCCCTCCTGAGCCTCCTCAAACTCGCTATAGCTTCTGATATGGTCGCTTTCACCATCCTCTTCTAATGCCCTTGTTCCATTGTCCAGCTCAGCACCCTTGCTTGGTTTGCTCCATGGCTTCTCCTCTTAGATGTATTCTTGGCCCCCCTCCTCTTCAGCAACTACATGCTGCCCCTTGCCAGCATTGTCCAAAGATATGGGGTCAGCTTCTAAATGTGCACTGATGTCACCTAGCTCTAATCTTTCCACCACTTTTCTTGACCCTTCCACTGCCTGTGATGTCAGATGACTTGTCTGACATCCAGTCTAGAAATTGCAGTGATTCCCCCAAATTAAACATTGGGATACTGAAGACATTGTCCTCAGCACCACCGCAAACTCCATACCATTGCCACAGATACCATCCTGTCCCCAGCCACTTTCTCAGTTTGAACCAGAATGTGCACAACCTCAGTTTCCTACCCAACGGTGAGTGGAGATTCTGACCATATATTCTCTCCATCACAAAGACCACATACTTTCACCTCTTAATGTCTCCTGCCTCAGTTCATCTGCTACTAAAACTCTCATTCATGCCAGTGTCACTTCCAGACTTGACTATTCCAGGCCTCCCATCCTCCATAAATTACAGCTCATCCAAACTATCCTATCCCTCACCAAAACCTACTCATCCATCATCTGTCCTCTTTGACCGACCATGGCTACCAGTTACCAAACTTAAAATTCTTAATGTTTAAATTCCTTCATGGCCTTGCGCCCCCCTCCCCCACCCCCACCCCACCAGTCTCGGTCATCCCCTCAACCCCTGCAAATTCCCATTTCTCAGATTCTAGTTGCTTGTTCATCCCAATTTTTCCCCCCTACCAATGTGGGGCCGGGGGGGGGGGGGGGGGGGGGGAAGGGGAGGAAAGAACTTTTTGACTAAAATACTGACAATTTCTTCTGCTAAAAAAAAAGTATGTCAAGTACAAAAGTAGAAATATGTAAATGATTTTACATTTGGTTTGCATATGAATACACGTGGCCTATTAGATTTAAATGATTCACATGGGGCAGTTTTAACTATTGGGTGACTGCAGACAGGAGTTATCATTCGATCCCTATGCCGGGATGCCTGGTGAATTTTGAGGGCCAGGCCACAATACCATCCTGCCAGCAAACTGTGCGCCCTGAACAGTCCTCTCGCTGCAGCTCACTGGAAGGCAGCCCAGATGTCGGAATAGGTCCTGAGGGGGCGGCGATTGAGAAGTGGGGGCGTGCAGGACAGCAGAGGCCCATGTTATTCTTGTGGAGCCTAGAATAGTATTCTGGCTCCTCACAGTTCCACAGGAGGATTTTAGAGATTTACCTTTTGGGGCCTTTTCCCGCTCAACAACCAGGCTTTACTCAGCAGTGTGGTCAGGGGGCCTCCACCAAGCAGGTAGCAGTCCTATTGACATTATAGGACTCCTATTTGCATAGATTAATAGGGCTGGCGAGCAGAAGGCCCAACTTAAAACAGTACTAGAGCTGGAATGGGACAGTAAATCAGCCAATTTGATTTTAACTGCTACTCAAAAAAAATAATGTGGGAGTCATTGGCAAGGCCAGCATTTATTGCCCATCCCTAGTTGCCCTTGAGAAGGTGGTGGTGGTGAGCTGTCTTCTTGAATCGCTGCAGTCCGTATGGTGATAGTATTCCAACAGCGCTGTTTGGGTCAAAATTCTGGAACTCCCTGTGACAATAAAGGAACGGCGATGTATTTCCAAGTCAGGATGATGTGTGACTATGGGAGGGGAATGTGCAGGTGATGGTGTTACCATGCGTCTGCCGCCCTTGTCCTTCTAAGTGGTAGAGGTTTTGTTTTTGGGAGGTGCTGCCGAAGAAGCCTTGGCAAGTTGGTACAATGCAACTTGTAGATGGTACAGACTGTAGCCACGGTGTGCCGGTGATGGAGGGAGTGACTGTTGAAGGTGGCGGATGGGGTGCCAATCAAGCGGCTGCTTTGTCCTGGATGGTGTTGAGCTTTGAGTGTTGTTGGAGCAGCACTCATCCAGACAAGTGGAGAGTATTCCATCACACTCCTGACTTAGGCTTTGTAGATGGTGGAAAGGCTTTGGGGAGTCAGGAGGTAAGACACTCGCTGCAGAATACCCAGCCTCGGATTGTTCTTGTAGCCACAGTATGTCTGTGACTGGTCCATTTAAGTTTCTGGTCAATGGTGACCCCCCCACCTCAGGGTGTTGTTGATGGGGGAATTCGGTGATGGTAATGCCATTGAATGTCAAGGGGCAGTGGTTAGACTCTCGCTTGTTAGAGATAGTCATTGCCTGGCACTTAAGTGGCAAGTAACAAGTAACATTCACGCCACACATCAGCCCAAGCCTGAAATGTTGTCCAGGTCTTGCTGCATGTGGGCATGGACTGCTCCATTATCTGAAGAGTTGCGAATGGTGCTGAACACGATTGCACTCAGTGAACATCCCCACTTCTGACCTTATGGAGGGAAGGTCATTGATGAAGCAGCTGAAGATGATTGGGCCTAGGACACTGCCCTGATGAACTCCTGCAGCAATGTCCTGGGGCTGGGATGATTGACCTCCAATAACCTCAACCATCTTCCTTTGTGTTAGATATGACGCCAACCAATGGAGAGTTTTTCTCCCGATTCCCATTGACTTCAGTTTTACTAGGGCTCTTTGATGTCACACTCAGTCAAATGCTGCCTTGTTGTCAAGAGCAGTCACACTTACTTCTGGACTTCAGCTCTTTTGTCCACGTTCATTTCAGTGATTGAGCAAAGGAAATGTGTACATCTTGTAGATAGGATTTTCCAATGAATAATGTTAAATGTTCATATAAATAGTGTAACATAACACAGGAAGCAAGGTATGTTAACAGGAATTGCACAGCTTACCATTTTTTTTAATGCAATACAGTTAGATAAATTCAGGTACTTAGATCAAGTTTAACAATTGGAGTACCACATATACTCTTAACTACATGAGTAACTAAGGGCTAGACTTTCCACTAGGGGCCATCACCCCAAAAAATGGGCCTTGTTCCAGCGATGTAGGATGTCTCAGCCTTAATGATTGCTGGCCATTTTTTTGGTGCAATTTTCCACTCTGCCTTAGGCCGGCAATGTGATTGTCGGCAAAGTTGCATTTGCCCACCGAAAGAGGAAGTCAAAAAGCTTCCCTAGCAACAGGCTTTTGGAAGTGTGTGGGAGGTCAGGGGTCATCCACACATGGAGGGGAAGAGGAAGGGGAGGGCAGAGACAGAGGGGAAGAGAAGAGAGATCATTGTTAAAAATGTCCATAGTTGGGGGTGGGGAGGGTTTGAAAATAATTATGTTTGCAATAAATTTTGTTAATGATTGTAACAATTATGCATTCTGATAAGTTTAGTTAACTTAGGCATTTTGAATAATTTAACATCTTTATTCTCTTGTAACAACATTACTTAAGTTAAGCATCAATGCAAATGCTGCACTACAAAGGCCAGGCCAATGCAGGCAAGGCTAAAATGCAACTAAACCCATATGCAACTTTTGTATAAACGCAATTGATAATCTAAATGTAAATGTGACGATCCCCAAAGTAAGTTCATGCAAAGCGTTCCTTTATCAGCTGTTCACGCAACAGCTTTGCAGCCACGTAACTCCCATGGGGTACTGTTCTTCTGGGGGTGGGGGGGTGGTAGGACCATGGCTACAATCGCCAGGCTGGTCCTCACCAGCCTCTTCTTCCTCTTAATCGCCAGCTGGCTCTTCAGTCTCCCCTCCTTCTGGAGGTGGACCTGCAGCCCCATCTGACAATAGTTGTTCTCTCCTTATAGCTAGGTTTATGCAACATGCAATGCACTACAATAAACTCAGCGACCTGGTCAGGGTGGTACTGTAGGCTGCCACCAGAATGGTCCAGGCATCTGAAGTGCTGCTTTAGGACTCCAATTGTCTTTTTGATGATGTTGCGTGTTGCTATGTGGCTTTCATTGTAACGTTTATCTGCTTCAGTGATGGGATTACACAGTGGGGTCATCAACCAACTGGAAAGGCCATATCCCTTATCTCCCAGCATCCAACCATGACCTTCTGGCTTCAAAATGGGCAATAGAGATCAGTTTTGGGCAATATATATTGGCCATAGATGGGCGATATGAAGTGGAAAGTCTAGCCCGAAGAAGACTATAAATGCAAATTGAAAAAAAAAAGTGTTCATCTGAAAATGTCAAATCAGAAAAATAAATGACCGAACCCTACCTTCTCGTGCTTCATAAACCTCCACTTGAAAACCTCTCTTTGCGAAGAAGCATGCATTTAAAGCACCAACCTGGAGGACAGGAAAAAAAAAAAAAAAATTGATCTTCGGAAATTAAAGTGCACATTTATCCATCACCTATGCTCACTGACCTACACTGGCTCCCAGTTAAGCAACATCTCAATTTCAAAATACTCATCCTCGTTTTCAAATCCCTCCATGGCGTCACCCCTCCCCACCTCTAATCCCACAACCACCAGAGATATCTGCAATCCTCTAATTCTGCCGTCTTGAGCATCCCGGATTATAAAATCACTCAACCATTGGTGCCGTGCCTTCTGTTGCCTTGGTCCCAAGCTCTGAAATGCCCTGCCTAAACCTCTCTGCTTCTCTTTCCTCCTTTAAGACGGTCATGTATGTATGCTTGGGGTTACTAGCCACCAGGGGGCACCACTGTCGGAGGTCATTGGATTGTACGCACGTGTGGCGGGCCAGGTATATAAAGGAAGCCATCATGTAATGCGGGCACCTTGGGCCCGAATAAAGTTGAGCTAGGTTTGCACCTGAGTGAGTTTACAGTATTCAGTCTATTGTAACATTTGGCAACAAGGTAACTCAAGAATCGTTGCATGCAAAATGAGCACCATTGGAATTCTGGAGAGATTCGTGGAGGGAGAGGACTGGTCGGATTTTATCGATCGGATGGACCAGTACTTCGTGGCCAACAAAATGGAGGAAGCTACTGACGCAGTTAGGCTCAGGACAGTTTTCCTCACTGTTTGCGGTCCAAAAATCTATGGCCTTAAAGAATCTCCTCTCCTCGCGCCTGCACATCCAATGGACAAGGACTATGAGGAATTGTGTGCTCTGGTACGTGACCATCTCAAACCAAAAGGCGGCATCATCTCACACTATCTATTCTACACGCATGTTCGTTCTGAAGGGCCAAGATGTGTCGGAATTCGTCACCTACCAAAGACATCTGGCTGGGCCATGTAAGTTCGAAGACACGTTGGGAGACATGTTGCGAGATGTATTCATAATGGCAACCACGAGGTAATCCTCAGGAAGTTATTGACTGCAGAGACGCTGGATTTGAGCAAGGCAATCGTGATTCCCAGGCATGCATGACGACGGATGATAATTTAAGGCAGATATCAAAGAGTCGGAGCTCCACAACAAGTACTGTAAAGAAGATGGTGTCGTCGTCTGGCAGAGCAATTTATGGCAGGGCCTACTCGACTGCGTATGCGAAACCTGTACTTGCTCAAAGTCCGCCAACGGGTTTCACCCTGTTGGCATTGTGGGGGCAGTCATCGGCCTCATCAGTGTAGTTTTAAACAGTACATTTGTAAAGCCTGTTCGAAAGTGGGGCATCTTCAATGAATGTGTCCACAACTGAGTAAGCATGCTGCGACTCACCATGTGGAGGACGATGACCAGTCCAACGCAGACCTGGATACCAGAGGAAGCGTATGGACTGTATTTGTTCCTGACAAAGTCAACCCATAATAGTTAACGTGAAACTAAATAGTGTGCCGGTATCAATGGAATTGGACATGGGTGCGAGTCAGTTGATGAGTTAAAGGACATTTGACAAGCTTTGGAACACTAAGGCTGTGAAGCCTAAGCCAAGTCCAGTACGTAAACCAAAGAACTCATACCGGTGATTGGCAGTGCAGTAGTCAAGGTGTCGTATGATGTGGTTCATGATCTACCATTATGGATCGTTCCAGGAAATGGTTTGGCAGGAATTGGCCTGAAAAAAATATCAAATGGAATTGGAACGATATCAAAGCGTTGTCAATCGGTGGATGACACTTCGTGTGCTCAAGTGCTGGGCAAGTTTCCCCTCGCTGTTTGAACTGGGCATCGGCAATTTCATGGGAGCCAAGGTGCAGATTCACCTGGACTCGGGTGCAAGACCCATCCATCACAAAGCTCGGGCTGTTCCGTACATGAGGAAGAAGGTCGAAATCGAACTGGACAGACTCAAACGTGAAGGGGTCATATCACTGGTTGAATTTAATGAATGGGACTGGCCCATTGTTCCTGTGTTGAAGAGTGATGGCACTGTCAGGATTTGTGGAGTCTACAAGGTTACGATCAACCGATTTTTGAAACAGGATCAGTACCCATTACCGAAGGCTGATGACCTGTTTGCAACGCTAGCCAGTGGGAAGTCATTCACTAAACTGGATCGGACATCGGCCTATGTGACATAGGAGCTCGTCGATATGTCGAAGAAACTTACATGCGTCAACGAGCGAATTCTGAAAGGACTGTTTATCTACAACAGGTGTCCTTTCGGAATTCGCTCGGCTGCAGCCATATTTCAGAGGAACATGGAGAGTCTACTGAAGTCCGTCCCTAGAACTGTTGTGTTTCAAAATGACATCCTGGTCACAGGCCGTGACACTGCCGAACATCTGAACAACCTTGAAGAGGTTCTACATCGTCTGGACAAAGTGGGACTCAGTGCATCTTCATGGCACCGGAAGTTGAATTTCTGGGGAGGAAGATTGCTGCTGATGGCATCAGGCCTACGGACTTGAAAACCAAGGCCATCAAAAATGCACCCAAGCCTCAGAATGTGATGGAGCTGCGTTCGTTCCTTGAACTACTCAACTACTTCAGTAATTTCTTACCTAGATTGAGCACTTTATTAGAGCCACTGCACATGCTGCTCAGAAAAGGTGACAACTGAGTTTGGGGTGTGTTTCAAGATAGTGCTTTTGAGAAAGCTACAAATCTGCTTTGCTCTAACAAGTTGCTGATACATTATGATCCGTGCAAGCGTCTAGTATTGGCCTGTGACGCTTCATCATATGGGGTTGGCTGCGTGCTCCAACAAGCTAATGAGTCGGGTAAACTTCAACTTGTTGTGTATGCTTCGAAAAGTTTGTCAAAGGCGGAAAGAGCCTACAGCATAGTAGAAAAAGCTTTAGCCTGCGTGTATGGGGTTAAAAAGATGCATCAGTACCCGTTTGGTCTTCGGTTTGAACTCGAAATGGATCACAAGCCACTCATTTCATTTTGTTTTCCGAAAACAAGGCATCAATACCAATGTATCGTCCCGCATCCAGAGGTGGGTGCTGACATTATCTACCTATGATTGTGTCATTCGCCATAGACCTGGCACCGAGAATTATGCAGATGCACTGAGCCATCTGCCTTTGCCCTTGCTCACACCGGAGGTGGAGATGCCACAGCTTGCAGATCTACTATTAGTTGTGGATGCTTTTGAGAGTGAAGGAACCCATGTCACTGCTCAACAAGTTGGGACCTGGACCAGACAGGACCCGATTTTATCGGTTGTAAAACGTTGTGTCCTTAGTGGTGATTGGTCTGCTATACCTATGGAAATGTGTAACGAGACCAAACCTTACAACTGTCACAAAGACAAACTATCCATTCAGTCAGATTGTTTACTGCGGGGTAATCGTGTTATTATGCCTAAAAAAGGCAGAGAGAAATTTATACGTGATCTACACAGCACTCATCCTGGTATTGTCATGATGAAAGCCATCGCCAGTTCTCACGTATGGTGGCCTGGAATTAATTCTGTTCTGGAATCATGTGTGCATCAGTGAATCACATGCATGCAGTTAAGCAATATACCAGTAGAATTTCCAGAGGCTGTGATCATGGCAATCCAAACCATGGTCGAGGATCCACATCGACTTTGCGGGTCCTTTCCTATGCAAGATGTTTTTTGTCATGGTAGATGCAGATTCCAAGTGGATAGAGTGTATAATCATGTTATCCAGCACATCCACAGCTACCATTGAGCGCCTCCGTGTCATGTTTGCTACTCATGGTCTGCCTAACATCGTTGTGAGCGACAACAAATCTTGCCTCACAAGTCTGGAGTTACAAGAGTTCATGGGACTCAAATGGAATTAAACAACATGAGTTCAACACCATTCAAACCCACATCTAATGGTCAAGCAGAGCATGCTGTCCAATCAAGCAGGGTATGAAACGTGTAACTCAAGGTTCACTGCAGACTCGCTTGTCATGCATATTGCTTAGTTACAGGACAAGACCCCACATGCTTACCGGGGTCTCCCCTGCTGAACTATTGATGGCGAGGTCTCAAGACCAAGCTCTCTCTTGTCCATCCTGACTTGAACGATCGTGTTGAAAACAGACGTCAAAATCAGCAGTGATATCATGATCATGCTGCTGTGTCACGCAACATCTCTTAACGATCTTGTGTATGTGCTAAATTATGGTCAAGGTCCCAAGTGGGTCACTGGTACTGGTATGGCCAAGGATGTTTGTCAGGCTCAAGAACGGGCAAACATGTTGATCAGATAAAGCTGCAGCACACGGATGAACTGGAATAAGTTGAGGAAGATACGATCAATGACCAACCAACATTTATTCATCAGGAGGACTCCGCCATCAATGAATCTGGACTTTTAATCCGGGACATGGTCATTGCCACTCCCATCAGATCGGCTACCCAGCCTCCAGTCATAACTGACTCAGAACGCTCGCCCAGAACTAGAGCTGAACTGAGACGATCAATTAGTGAGCGGAAAGCCCCGGACCGTCTTAACTTGTAAAAAGACTGATAGTGAGATCAAGGGGAATGTCATCATGTATGTATGCTTGCGGTTACTAGCCATCAAGGGGCACCACTGGCGGAGGTCATTAGACTGTACGCACCTGTGGCGGGCCAGGTATAGAAAGGAAGCCATCATGTAATGCGGGCACTTTGGGCCCGAATAAAGTAGAGCCAGGTTTGTGCCCAAGTAAGTTTACAGTATTCAGTCTATCAAGTTGTTACATATGTAACAAAGATGCTCCTCAAAACCTACCTCTTTGGCTAAGCATTTGGTTTCCTGTCCTAATTTCTCCTTATGTGACTCACTGTCAATTTTGTTGTCTAACAATACTCCTGTGAAGTGCCTTGGGACTTAGTGGTTATTGTTGACATGAGTTTTCATTACCACTTTCCTTTGAAGGAGCAATGGATTTATGGGGAAAATAGTTAGTTTTCCACTGTATTTAGTTTTGAACAAAAAAAAAAAAAAAAAAGTGAAAAAATAAATGAGAACGCTAATTAAAATGACTTAAGTGACAGAGTACATCATCCAATGCATGATCCCTGGGAATAATGGAACTTGGAGTTTGAGTTTGGCTGTCCTTCGTGCCACTTCTAGATCTCAGCCATATTGTTAACTGATTGCACAGAGCCTGAACACTTCCCCACAGATGAGGGAATTTATATAAAAAGGAAGTCATTACTGGACTATTTTCAAATATCATCTATCAGGCAGTATGAAATGCTATTGACAAAAGCCAGGGACAGCTCACCTACCTGTGTTCTCACTACAGTTGGTATATGACATGGAGAGGGCGATATCAGGGAAAGCAATGGAAGAACATAAAACAGGAGCTTAGACTCGCTAAAAAACAAAACTTACATAGGATATATAGCACAGAAACAGGCCATTCGGCCCAACCAGTCCATGTCGACATTTATACTCCACTCTAGCCTCCTCCTGTCTTTCCTCATCTAAATCTATAAACCAAGCCCTCTATTCCCTTCTCCCTCATGTTTGTCTAGCCTCCCCTTAAAATGCATCTATACTATTCGCTTCAACCACTCCCTGTGGTAGCGAGTTCCACATTCTCACCACTCTTTGGGCAAATAATTTTCTTCTGAATTCCCTATTGGATTTCTTGGGGATTATCTTATATTGATGGCCTCCAATTATGCTCTTTTTTTCTCCCCCCCCCGCATAAGTGGAAACATTCTCTGTATCCACTATCAAAACCTTTCATAATTTTAATGACCTCTATTCGGTCACACCTCAGCTTTTAAAAAAAAAAAAAGAGACACCCCTAGTCTGATATTTTTACCCTTGCATTTCTGGTATAATCCAGGTAAATCTTCTCTACATCCTCTCCAGTGCCACTATATCCTCATTACAATATGGCGAGGAAGTACTCTCAAGTGTGATCTAACCAAGGTTCAATACAGTGCAAGATGGCTACTATTATTACACTGGAAAACTGTAGGAGCTAAACTAGACAAAAAAAATGCTTAGAAAAGCAAAAGATAAGAACCTTGCAAAACAAAGTTGTAAAACCTAAACAAGACAATGCAAGGCCACAACGCCCCCCAAGAACTGCTGTGGGGCAGACTGATTAAATGAGAGAATGTGCCTTGAGAGTTCTGTAAAAACAACAAGTGAGCTCTGGCCTGGAAGCCCACTGATCAAGCGAGATTAGCACACAATTGATCATCTGGTTGTAGCCACGGTAATTCAGTACATAAATAAATATGAGGGTAGAGAGAGATAAAGTTTTACTGCAGTCAAGAACGAGTCCTTGGTTTGATCACCAAGTTAAGGCACCCAGAGCAAGGCAAGCCTGACCAGCACTTGGGTCTGGATAGCATAAAAAAGGGGAGCCTGTACAGTATTTACTCTGTATATGTTGTGCTGAATTGTATTTAGTCAAGTATAATCATTGCCTCAGTGCAAGATTTAACTTTAGTTATACAAATAAAAGTCTTCAGTTAATCCGACATTGTGTGCATGTGTCTATAATTCCCGGAGTCACGCTGTAATGGAGGGTAAAGGCACATTCCTTTTATCTACAACAGGTTTAGCATAACTTCCCTACTTTTCAATTTTACACCTCTAGAAATAAACCCTAGTGCTTGGTTTGCTTTTTTTATGACCTTGCTAACCTGTGTCGCAACTTTTAGGTGATGTGTATCTGTACTCCAAGATCCATTTGTTCCTCTATCCCACCTAGATGCACACCCGCCATGTAATAAATGACCTCCCTATTCTTCCTACCAAAATGTAATACCTCACATTTATGTGTTGAATTTAATTTGCCAATTATATGCCCATTCTACAAGTTTATTAATGTCCACCTGGAGTTGTTGCAGTCCTTCTCAGTATTGACTATTGCCTCCAATTTGGTATCAGCAAATGTAGAAATTGTGTTTTTGATGCCAAATTCTAAATCGTTAATATAAATTGCAAATAGTGGTCCCAACACTGATCCTTGTGGAATACCACTGCCCACCTTCTGCCACAGTGAATAGCTACATTTTACCTCTATTCTCTGCTTTCTGTCTTGAAGCCAGCTAGCTATTCATTCTGCTCCTCTAACTCCTCATTCTCTGACCTGGTTCATCAGTCTATTATGGGGTACTTTATCAAAGGCCTTCTGAAAATCTAGATAAAATTACATCTACTACATTACTATTGTCTACACTCTAACCTCTTCAAAAAATTCAATTAAGTTGGTCAAGCAAGACTTTCCCTTTTGACTCTGGATCCGTTCCTATGGATATGAGGGTAGCTAATGTAACCTCTCTTTTTAAAAAAAGGAGGGAGAGAAAAAAGAAGGAATTATAGACTGGTTAGCCCGACATCGGTAGTGGGGAAAATGCTGGAATCAATTATTAAAGATGTAATAACAGCGCATTTGGAAAGCAGTAACCGGATCGGTCCAAGTCAGCATGGATTTATGAAAGGGAAATCATGCTTGACAAATCTTCTAGTTACACCCTCAAAAAAATTCTAGTAGAGTGGATAAGGGAGAATCAGTGGATGTGGTGTATTTGGACTTTCAAAAGGCTTTTGACAAGGTCCCACACAAGAGATTGGTGTGCAAAATTAAGGCACATGGATTGGGAGTAATGTATTGACGTGGATAGAGAACTGGTTGGCAGACAGGAAGCAAAGAGTGGGAATAAACAGGTCCTTTTCAGAATGGCAGGCAGTGACTAGTGGGGTACTGCAAGTTTCAGTGCTGGGACCCCAGCTATTTACAATATACATTAATGATTAAACAAAGGAATTGAATGTAATATCTCCAAGTTTGCAGATGACACTAAGCTGGGTGGCAGTGTGAGCTGTGAGGAAGATGGTAAGAGGCTGCAGGGTGACTTGGACAGGTTAGGTGAGTGGGCAAATGCATGGCAGATGCAGTATAATGTGGATAAATGTGAGGTTATCCACTTGTGGCAAAAACAGGAAGGCAGATTATCTGAATGGTGACTGACTGAGGTATCATGACACACAGCTCATTGCACCTCCCCTTTTACTAATCTTTGAAAGTAGGCATGCAAGTACAGCAGGCAGTAAAGAAAGCAAATGGCACGTTGGCCTTCATAGCGAGATGATTTGAGGTCTTGCTGCAGTTGTACAGGGCCTTGATGAGACCACATCTTGAGTATTGTGTGCAGTTTTGGTCTCGATCGGCGGAAGGACATTCTTGCTATTGAGGGTGTTCAGCAAAAGGTTCACTCGACTGATTTCTGGGATGGCAGGACTGACATATGAAGGAAGACTGAATCGACTAGGCTTATATTCACTGGAATTTAGATGAATGAGGGGATCTCAGAAGCATATCAAATTCTGATGAAATTGGACAGGTTAGATGCAGGAGGAATGTTCCCGACGTTGGGGAAGTCTGGAACCAGGAATCACAGTCCAAGGCTAAGGGGTAAGCCATCGAGGATGAAGATGAGAAAAAACTTTTTCACCCAGAGAGTGGTGAACCTATGGAATTCTCTACAACAGAAAGTTGGTGAGGCCAATTTGTTAGATATATTCAAAAGGCCCTTATGGCTGAAGGGATCAGAAGGTATGGAGAGAAGGCAAGAGTGGGGTACTGAAGTTGCATGATCAGCCTTGATCATATTGAATGATCGTGCAGGCTCAAAGGGCTGAAAGGCCTACTCCTGCACTTATTTTCTAGGTTTATGAAATCCATGCTAACTATTCATTATTATATTTTTGGTTTCTAGATAATCTATTTTCTTCTTTAGTAGGGAGTCCATTATTTTTCCTGCCACCGATGTTAAGCAGACTGGTCTATAATACCCTGGACATGTTCTAGCCCCCTTCTTAAAAATATAGGTATTATGTTAGCTATCCACCAGTCCTCTGGCACTACACCTTTTTCCAACAAATTATTAAATATGTGTAGTAATGCCTCAGCTATCTCTTCTCTGGATTCTTTTAAAATATGTGGATGCAATCCACCCGGACCAGGTGTTTTCTCAGAGTTGGATTAGTTTATTTAATATGAGAACACAAGAACTAGGAGCAGGAGCAGGACCACCTGGCCCCTCGAGCCTGCTCCACCATTTAATAAGATTGTCATGTATGCTTGGGGTTACTAGCCACCAGGTGGCACGACTGTCGGAGGTCATTGGGTTGTATGGATGTGTACGGCCCAAATATAAAAGGCAAGCCATCATGTAATGTAATCACTTTGGGCCTGAATAAAGCAGAGCCAGGTTCGTACATGTGTTAGTTTACAGTATTCAGTCTATCGAGTTATTACATGCATAACATTTGGCGACGAGGTAACTCAAGAACCTTCACATGAAAAAATGAGCACAATTGGAATTCTGGAGAAATTCGTGGAGGGAGGACTGGGCAGATTTTGTAGCTCACCTGGACCAGTATTTTGTGGCCAACAAAATGGATAAACCCACTGACGCAGTTAGGTGCAGGGCGGTCTAAAATTTATGGACTCATGGACTTGCAGGTGAGAAGATTCTAATGGACAAGGGCTATGAGGAATTGTGTGCTCTGGTACATGACCATCTCAAAACTAGAAGGCGGCATCATTATCTCACAATATCGATTCTACAAGCACGTTCGCGCCGAGGGCCAGGATGTGTCGGAATTCGTTGCCGACCGAAGACATCTAGCTGGACCGTGTAAGTTCAGAAACTCACTGGGAGGCATGCTGTGGGACTTTTGTAATTGGCATCAACCACGAGGTGATCCTGCGTAAGCTACTGACGGTGGAGACGTTGGATTTGAGCAAGGCTATCACGATTGCCCAGGCATGCATGACGACGGACAAACACTTAAAGCAGATATCATTGAAAAATCGGAACTCGGCAAATACTGTAAACAAGATTGTATCATCGTTTGGCAGAGCCTACTCGACTGCATATGCGAAACCTGTGGCTGCCCAAAGTCAGTCAACGGGAATGAATCCGATTTCACTGTGTTGACGTTGTGGGGGCAATCGGCCTCATTTGTGTCGGGTTAAACAGTACATTTGTAAAGGCTGTGCGAGACTGGGGCATCTCCAGCACATGTCCGCAACTGAGCAAGCGTGCTGCGACACACCACGTCGAGGATGATGACCAGTATAGCATGGATCCAGATATGCAATCCGAGATACCAGAGGAGGAAGTGCATAGACTGTATTCGTTCCTAACAAAGAGCCAACCGATAATGATTAATGTAAAACTGGTAAGTATAACTCTCTTTTAGACTGATTTAATTGGCAGCGAACGACAAAGTAGCTGTTTAAGTAAATTTTAGTAAGTAAATTAATTTAAGGGTTAAGTCATGGCAGGAGAGCTCGGACCCGTGTCATGCTCTTCCAGTGTCCCTGACTACTATGTGTGCGGGAAGTGTGTCCAGCTGCAGCTCCTGACAGACTGCATGATGGCACTGGAGCTGCGGATGGACTCACTCTGGAGCATGCGCGATGCTGAGAACGTTGTGGATAGCACATTTAGTGAGTTGGTCACACCACAGCTAAGGGTTAGGACAGATAGTGAATGGGTGACCAAGAGACAAGGCAAAAGCAGGAAGGTAGTGCAGGAGTCCCCTGCGGTCATCTCCCTCCAAAACAGATATACCATTCTGGATACTGTTGGGGGAGATGACTTACCAGGGGAAGGCACGAGCAGCCAGGTTCATGGCACCATGGGTGGCTCTGTTGCACAGAAGGGCGGGGAAAAAAAAAAAAAAAGTGGGAGAGCTATAGTGATAGGGGACACTATTGTAAGGGGAATAGATAGGAGTTTCTGCAGCCGCAACCGAGACTCCAGGATGGTATGTTGCCTCCCTGGTGCAAGGGTCAAGGATGTCTCGGAGCAGCTGCAGGGCATTCTGGAGAGAGAGGGTGAATAGCCAGTTTATTGTGGTACATGTAGGTACCAACAATATAGGTAAGAAGTCAGACAAGCTGAATTTAGGGAGCTAGGAGTTAAATTAAAAAGTAGGACCTCAAAAAAGGTAGTAATCTCTGGATTGCTACCAGTGCCATGTGCTAATCAGAGTAGAGGGAGCAGGATAGTTAGAATAAATACGTGGCTTCAGCAGTGGTGCAAGAGGGAGGGATTCAAATTCCTGGGACATTGGAACCAGTTCTGGGGGAAGTGGGACCTGTACAAAAGGGACAGTCTGCACTCGAGCAGGACTGGAACTGATGTCCTGGGGGTAACATTTGCTAATGCAGTTCAGGAGTGTTTAAACTAATATGGCAGGGGGATGGGAACCTATGCAGTGAGACAGGGCAAAGTAATATGGAGTCAGAAACAGATAGTAGAAAGGTAAAAAGCAGTAGTGGAAGGCCGAATAAACAAAGGCAAGAAACAAAAAGGGCCACACTACATCATAATTCTAAAAAGGACAAAGGGTGTTAAAAAAACACAAGCCTGAAGGCTTTGTGTCTTAATGAGAGTATCCATAATAAGGTGGATGAATTAACTGTGCAAATAGATGTTGCTAGATATGATGTGATTGGGATTACAGAGACGTGGCTTCAGGATGATCAGGGCTGGGAACTCAACATCCATTGGTATTCAACATTCAGAAAGGATAGAATAAAAAGGAAAAAGGTGGGGTAGCATTGCTGGTTAAAGGACGAGATTAATGCAATAGTTAGGAAGGACATTAGCTTGGATGATGTGGAATCTATATGGGTAGAGCTGCAGAACACCAAAGGGCAAAAAACATTAGTGGGAGTTGTGTACAGACCTCCAAACAGTGGTAGTGATGTTGGGAAGGGCAAACAGGAAATTAGGGGTGCATGCAATAAAGGTGCAGCAGTTATCATAGGTGACTTTAATATGCATATAGATTGGGCTAACCAAACTGGAAGCAATACGGTTGAGGAGGATTTCCTGGAGTGCATAATGAATGGTTTTCTAGACCAATATGTCGAGGAACCAACTAGCGGGGAGGCCATCTTAGACTGGGTGTTGTGTAATGAGAGAGGATTAATTAGCACTCTCGTTGTGCGAGGCCCCTTGGGGAAGAGTGACCATAATATAGTGGAATTCTACATTAGGATGGAGAATGAAAGTTAATTCAGAGACCATGGTCCAGAACTTAAAGAAGGGTAACTTTGAAGTTATGAGGCGTGAATTGGCTAGGATAGATTGGCAATAGATACTTAAAGGATTGACAGTGGATGGGCAATGGCAGAAATTTAGAGACCGTATGGATAAACTACAACAATTGTACATCCCTGTCTGGCGTAAAAATAAAAAAGGGAAGGTGGCTCAACCGTGGCTATCAAGGGAAATCAGGGATAGTATTATAGCCAAGGAAGTGGCATACAAATTGGCCAGAAATAGCAGTGAACCCAGGGACTGGGAGAAATTTAGAACTCCGCAGAGGAGGACAAAGGGTTTGATTAGGGCAGGGAAAATAGAGTACGAGAGAAAGCTTGCAGGGAACATTAAGACGGACTGCAAAAGCTTCGATAGATATGTAAAGAGAAAAAGGTTAGTAAAGATAAACGTAGGTCCCCTGCAGTCAGAATCAGGGGAAGTCATAACAGGGAACAAAGAAATGGCAGCCCAATTGAACAAGTACTTTGGTTCGGTATTCACTAAGGAGGACACAAACAACTTTCCAGATATAAAAGGGGTCAGAGGGTCTAGTAAGAAGGAGGAACTGAGGGAAATCCTTTAGTCAGGAAATTGTGTTGGGGAAATTGATGGGATTGAAGGCGGATAAATCCCTAGGGCCTGATGGTCTGCATCCCAGAATACTTGGAAATAGCGGATGCATTGACAGTCATTTTCCAACATTCCATAGACTCTGGATCAGTTCTTATGGAGTGGAGGGTAGCCAATGTAACCCCACTTTTTAAAAAAGGAGGGAGAGAAAACATGGAATTATAGACTGTCAGCCAGACATCAGTAGTGGGCAAAATGATGGAATCAATTAAGGATGTCATAGCAGCACATTTGGAAAGAGGTGACATGATAAGTCCAAGTTAGCATGGATTTGTGAAAGGGAAATCATGCTTGACAAATCTTCTGGAATTTTTTGAGTATGTTTCCAATAGAGTAGACAAGGGAGAGCCAGTTGATGTGGTGTATTTGGACTTTCAGAAGGCTTTCGACAAGGTCCCACACAAGAGATTAATGTGCAAAATTAAACCACATGGGATTGGGGGTAGTGTGCTGATGTGGATTGAGAACTGTTTGGCAGATAGGAAGCAAAGAATAGGAGTAAATGGGGACTTTTCAGAATGGCAGGCAGTGACTAGTGGGGTACCGCAAGGTTCTGTGGCTGGGGCCCCAGCTGTTTACACTGTACATTAATGATTTAGACAAGGGGATTAAATGTAATATCTCCAAATTTGCAGATGACACCAAGTTGGGTGGCAGTGTGAGCTGTGAGGAGGATGCTATGAGGCTGCAGAGTGACTTGGATAGGTTAGGTGAGTGGGCAAATGCATGGCAGATGAAGTATAATGTGGATAAATGTGAGGTTATCCACTTTGGTGGTTAAAAACAGAGAGACAGACTATTATCTGAATGGTGTCAGATTAGGAAAAGGGGAGGTGCAACGAGACCTGGGTGTCATGGTACATCAGTCATTGAAGGTTGGCATGCAGGTACAGCAGGTGGTTAAGAAAGCAAATGGCATGTTGGCCTTCATAGCGAGGGGATTGGAGTACAGGGGCAGGGAGGTGTTACTACAGTTGTACAGGGCCTTGGCGAGGCCTCACCTGGAGTATGGTGTACAGTTTTGGTCTCCTAACTGGAGGAAGGACATTCTTGCTATTGAGGGAGTGCGGCAAAGGTTCACCAGACTGATTCCCGGGATGGCGGGACTGACATCAAGAAAGACTGGATCAACTGGGCTTGTATTCACTGGAGTTCAGAAGAATGAGAGGGGATCTCATAGAAACGTTTAAAATTCTGACGGGTTTAAGACAAGTTCGATGCAGGAAGAATGTTTTCAATGTTGGGGAAGTCCAGAACCAGGGGTCACAATCTAAGGATAAGGGGTAAGCCATTTAGGACCGAGATGAGGAGAAACTTCACCCAGAGAGTGGTGAACCTGTGGAATTCTCTACCACAGAAAGTTGTTGAGGCTAATTCACTAAATATATTCAAAAAGGAGTTAGATGTAGTCCTTACTACTAGGGGGATCAAGGGGTATGGCGAGAAAGCAGGAATTGGGTACTGAAGTTGCATGTTCAGCCATGAACTCATTGAATGGCGGTGCAGGCTCGAAGGGCTGAATGGCTCCTGCACCTATTTTCTATGTTTCTATGTTTATGGTGTGCCAGTAATGATGGAATTGGACACGAGTGCGAGTCAATCAATAATGAGCCGGAGGCCATTCGACAAGCTGTGAGGCCTAAGCTGAGTTCAGTCAATGCCAAGTTGCATACGTACACTAAAGAACTCAATGGTGATTGGCAGTGCAGTAGTCAAGGTGTCATATGATGGTGCAGTTCATGATTTACCATTATGGATTGTTCCAAGCAATGGTCAAATGTTGTTCGGCAGGAATTGGCTAGAAATGAAAAATAAAATTGGAATTGGAATAATATCAAAGCATTGTCGTCGGAGGATGATACTCCATGTGCTCAAGTGTTGAGCAAGTTCCCCTCGCTGTTTGAACCAGGCATCAGCAATTTTACTGGAGCCAAGGTGCAGATCCACGTGGATTCGAATGAAAGACCCGTCCATCATAAAGCTCAGATGGTTCCATACATGATGAGGGAGGTGGTCAAAATCAAAATCAAACTGGACAGACTCCAGCATGAAGGGGTCATATCACTGGTCGAATTTAATGAATGGGCCAGCCACAGTGTTCCGGTGTTGAAGAATGATGGTGCTGTCAAGATTTGTGGAGATTACAAGGTTACGATCAACCAAGTTTCAAAACAGGATCAATACCCGTTACCGAAGGCTGATGACCTGTTTGCAACACTAGCCAGGGGTGAAATCATTCACTAAAATGGATCCAACATTGGCCTACATGACAAAGGAGCTGGTCGAGACGTCGAAGAAACTTATGTGCGTCAATACTCAAAGGACTGTTTATCTACAACAGGTGCCCTTTCGGAATTCGCTCGGCTGCAGCCATATTTCAGAGGAACATGGAGATTCTACTGAAGTCCGCCCCTAGAACTGTCATGTTCCAAGATGACATCCCGGTCACAGCTCGTGACATCGCCAAACATCTGAACAACCTGGAAGAGGTTCTACATTGTCTGGACAAAGTGGGATTCCGAACACTTCAGTCTAAGTGCATCTTCATGGAAGTCAAATTCCTGGGGAGGAAAATTGCTGCTGACGGCATCAGGCCTATGGACTCGAAAACCACGGCCATCAAAAATGCACCCAAGCCTCAAATGTGACGGAGCTGCGTTCGTTCCTGGGTCTACTCAACTACTTCGGTAATTTCCTTCCTAGATTGAGCACTTTTAGAGCCACTGGATATGCTGCTAAGAAAATGCGACAACTGGGTTTGGGGTGCGTCCCAAGACAGAGCTTTAGAGAAAGCTACAAATCTGCTTTGCTCTAACCAGCTGCTGGTACATTATGATCCGTGTAAGCATCTAGTATTGGCCTGTGATGCTTAGTCATATGGAGTTGGTTGCATGCTCCAACAAGCTAATGAGTCGGGTAAACTACAACCTGTTGCGTATGCTTCTAAAAGTTTGTCAAAGGTGGAAAGAGCCTGCGGCGTGGTAGGAAAAGCAGCATTAGCCTGTGTATGGTGTTAAAAAGATGCATCAGTACCTGTTTGGTCTTCGGTTTGACCTGGAAACAGATCACAAGCCACTCATTTCATTTTGTTTTCGGAAAACAAAAAAGGTTTCAATACCAATGCATTGTCCCGCATCTAGAGGGGAGTGCTGACATTATCTGCCTATGATGATGTCATTCGCCATAGACCTGGCACCGAGAATTGTGCCGATGCACTGAGCCGTCTGCCGTTGCCCACACCGGAGGTGGAGATGCCACAACCTGCAGACCTACTGTTAGTTATGGATGCTTTTGAAAGTGAAGGAACCCCTGTCACGGCTCAACAAGACAAGACCTGGACCATCCAGGACCCGATATTATCAGTTGCGAAATGCTGTGTCCTTAGTGGCGATTGGTCTGCCATACCCAAGCAAATGGGTGATGAGACCAAACCTTACAACTAGCGCAAAGACTAACTATCCATTCAATCAGATTGTTTACTGCAGGGTAATCGTGTTGTTATGCCCAAGAAAGGTAGAGAGAAATTTGTACATCATCTATATAGCACTCATCCCGCTATTGTCATAAAAGCCATTGCCAGGTCTCATGTATGGTGGCCTGGAATCGACTCGGATCTGGAATCGTGTGTGCATCAGTGTAACACTTGCATGTGCTAAGTAAAGTACCAGCGGAATCGCCACTGAGGCTGTGGTCGTGGCCATCTAAACCATGGTCCAGGATCCACATCGACTTTGCAGGTCCCTTCCTGGGAAAGATGTTTTTAGTTATGGTGGATGCATATTCCAAGTGGATAGAGTGTATAATCATGTCATCCAGTACATCCACAGCTACCATCGAGAGCCTTCATGTCATGTTTGCTACTCATGGTCTGCCCGACATCATTGTAAGCATCAACGGACCTTGCTTCACTAGTCTGGATTTTCAAGAGTTCATGAAACTTAATGGCATCAAACATGAGGTTAGCACCATTCAATCCCACATGTAATGGTCAAGCAGAGCATGATGTCCAAACCATCAAGCAGAGTATGAAACGTGTAACTCAAGGTTCACTGCAGACTCGCTTGTCATACATATTGCTTAGTTACAGGACAAGAACCCCAACGCTTACCGGGGACCCCCCCTTATGGAGAAGTATTGATGGAGAGGTCTGAAGGCCAGGCTCTCTATTGTCCACCCTGACTTGAACCATCATGTTGAATACAGACGTCAAAGTCAGCAGTGGTATCATGATCGCTTGCTGCGCCACGCAACATTTTTGTTAGCGATCCTGTGTATGTACTAAATTATGGTCAAGGTCCCAAGTGGATCACCAGTACTGTTACAGCCAAAGAGGGCAGCAGAGTGTTTATCGTCAAGCTCAAGAATGGGCAAGCATGCAGGAAACATGTTGATCAGATAAAGCTGTGGCATATAGATGAACTGGAACAGTCTGAGGAAGACACAATCAGTGACCAACCAACGTACCCACAGTCATCAGAGGACTCCGTTGAAATCAATGAATCTGGACTTTCAATCCCTGACATGGTCATTGCCACTCCCATCAGATCGGCTACCCAGCCCCCAGTCATAACAGAACGCTCGCCCAAAGCTGAAGTTGAACTGAGACAATCAACTCAGGAGCGGAAAGCCCCAGACCGTCTCAATTTGTAAAAACTGTTACTAATATCTTAAAAAGGGGGATATCGTCATGTATGTATGCTTGGAGTTACTAGCCACCAGGTGGTGTGACTGTCGGAGGTCATTGGGCTGTGCCCACGTGTGCAGCCCAGATATAAAAGGCAAGCCATCATGTAATGTATTCACTTTGGGCCCCCGAATAAAGCAGAGCCAGGATCGTACCTGTGTTAGTTTACAGTATTCAGTCTATCAAGTTATTACATACATAACAAAGATCATGGCTGATCTGATCATGGACTCAGCTCTACTTCCCTGCCCACTCCCCATGACCCCTTAAAATCACTCAAGAAACTGTCTATTTCTCACTCAAAAAGTTATTCAATGTCCCAGCTTGCACAGCTCGCCAAGGCAGCAAATTCCACAGATGAAATTCCTCCTCATCTGTTTTAAATGGGCGGCCCCTTATTTAACCTACAGTTACCTGTGGTATTATTCTCTCTGTACCTTAATGGCCTTATTCCCATCCCAACCTTCCTTTTTTTTTTTTTAAATTGATAAGCCTTTAAAATATTTTACTATTTTGCTTTATGTTCCTCAACGATTTAATTTCATAGTTCCTCTTTGCCTTCCCAATTGTTCTCTACTAATCTCTTCGTATTCTCCAGTATCAAATCCCTTAAATCCATGCTCAAGTACTCCGGTTAATTATTGCCAATAATGTAGATTATGGATGTCCTATTATCCAGCTCAGCTGGTCCTGCTAGATGTTGGTGAGTCAATGATTAGTCTGTCTGAGAGATGGCTGGAATTTTTCAGCGGCCTTCTGAGTTAATATAGTATAATGATACTCTAAATTTTCATGAAATGATAATTTTGACTGGAAAAACCAGTCCCATGGTCACTTAAAAACATGCGTACCTACCATAAATTTAGCTGAACTATGAGCTTTTTAAATTGAAGAAATCATTTTTTCAGCAACTTTATAAAAATGACTTATTGATACAAAGAAGTGAATCGCTGTGGTGGAATAAGAAAGCTGTGTGAAGTAATGTTTCCAAAATAACAGGAATGGCAAAATCAGGCATTGAGCAAATAAATGGAAATCAGTTTAAAAAAAACTGCAGCATTAAAAAAATTTTAAATCGTAACAAATTATTCTAGTTTTGGCTTGATTAAAAAGGAATGGGACAAAAGAAAGTGTATATGGTTGCCAACTCTGGTTGGACCTATTTCTTGAGGTATAGTCACCCGACAGTCGATCACACGGCAGTAAGCAGAATCTTAAAAATTAGAGCTAGCCCATTTTAGGAGGGACTTTTTCCACAAAGGGTAGTCGAGATTTGGAACTCTCGCCACAAAAGGCTGTGGATGCTGGGTCAATCACAATGTTCAAGACTGAGATTGATAAACTTTTGTCAGGTAAGTGTAACAAGGGATATGGAGAACAGGTGAATAAATGGAGTTAAGGCACAGATCAGCCACGATCTAATTGAATGGTGGAACAGGCTCGAGGGGCTGTTCCTATCTGTGTGGTCCCTCAGCTTCCAGTTAAAAAGGGGCAGGCAGCGCCTGGCCTGTGACAGCAGGTGCAAAGGAAAATAAGTCACAGGTCAGTCAGTAAGAGGTCACTGGGTCATGATATAAACAAGAATGTCTGACCCCACCACAGAAAGAACACAGGCAGTGCAATTGGTGCTGGGGTGGAAAATAGGCCTCCACCCATTTCCTCCTGCAATGCAGCCATGAATAGGTGCATATGCCAAGAAAACCAACTCAAACTGCACATTCAGCAGCACTTTGAGCATCTGAAGAAATAGCATGCCGCCCAGCACACCCGTTGGGGGCTAATCTTGCAAATCTGCTCCCCGTCCAACTCACTCCTCCAAGTGCTGACCCAGTGGACGCAGGCAGTGGGGCAGCCATCATCAACCCTCTCTGCATCTCCATCCAGAACGTCCGTTCATTTGCAAACATGGCCCTAGCCATCCACGAGCTTATTGTGGATGGTGGCATTGACATCATGGCCCTGACGAAACTTTGGCTGAGGGATGATGAAACTTTACCCTTAAAATGAAGCCTCCCCGCCCGGCTGTACCTTCCACCACTTAGACCACCGTGGCGGCAGTGCAGCTCTCATCACCAAACCACAACTTGTCTGTCCCCTTACTCTTCTGCCATTTATTCCTCCTTTGAGCATAGAAATCAGAGAAATTTACAGCATGGAAGGTGGTCATTTCAGCCCAACATGTCCGCGCCGGCCGACAAAGAGCTATCTATCCTAATCCCACTTTCTAGTCCTTGGTCCGTAGCCCTGTAGGTTATGGCACTAAGTGAACATCCAAATACTTTTTAAATGTGGTGAGGGTTTCTGCCTTTACCACCTTTTCAGGCAGCGAGTGCCAGACCCCACCATCCTCTGGGCGAAGGAATTCCGCCTCAACTCCCCTCCAAACCTTCTACCAATTACTTTAAATCTATGCCCCCTGGTTTTTGTCCCCTCTGCTAAGGGAAATAGGTATGTTCTATCCACTCTCTCGGCCCCTCATAATTTTATTCACCTCAGTATAAGGTCTCCCCTCAGCCTCCTCCATTGCAAAGCAAACCCAGCCTATCCAATCTTTCCTCATAGCTAATATTCTCAGTCCAGGCAACATCCTCGTAAGTCTCCTCTGCACCCGCTCTATTGCAATCACATCTTTCCTGTAATGTGGTGACTAGAATTGTACACAGTACTCTAGCTGTGGCCTAATGTTTTATACAGTTCAAGCATAACCTCCCTGCTCTTGTATTCTATGCATCAGCTAATAAAGGCAAGTATTCAGTATACCTTCCTAACCACTTTATCTTCCTGGCCTGCTACCTTCAGGGATCCATGGATGTGCACTCCAAGGTCCCTCTATGCTTCTCAGTGTCCTACCATTTATTGTGTATTCCCTTACCTTGTTAGTCTTCCCCAAATGCATTACCTCACACTTCTCTGGATTGAATTTCATTTACCACTGTTCTGCCCATCTGACCAATTCATCAATATCTTCCTGCAGTCGATAGTTTTCCTCTTCATTATCAACCACACAGCCGATTTTAGTGTTATCTGCAAATTTCTTAATCATACACAGTCATGTATGTACTTTTGGAATCACTAGCCACTAGATGGCGTCACTGTTGGATGCCATTGGGCTGGACGCACATGTGTGCAGCCCAAGTATAAAAGGCCAGTCATTTGTATATTAGTCACTTTGGGCCTTAATAAAACAGAGCCAAGGTCATACCTCTTGGAGTTAGTTATTGCATACACAACACATACCACCTACATTCAAGCCTTCTCCCCAATTGCAATGTCTGCATCGCCCCTCTCATGAAAACAGATGTAAAGTATTCATTAAGAACCATACCCACATCTTACGCATCCACACACAGATTACCTTATGGTCACTAATAGGCCCTACACGGTCTTATTCCCTGGTTCTTAAAATGCATTTATAAAACACCTTTAGTTTCCTTGCCAAAATGTTTTCATGCTCTCTTTGCTTTCCTAATTCCCTTTTTAATTTCACCCCTGCACTTTCTATATTTCTCTGCAGTATTTAGCCCTCAGTATCTGTCATAAGCCCCCCATTTTCTTTACCTACCTCGTATGTCCCTTGATACCAGGGGGCTCTAGATTGGTTAGTCCCACCCTTTTCTTTAAGGGAACATACATGCTCTGGATCCTCCACGAACATCTTCCACTGATTACCTTCAAGTAGCTGCTTCCAGTCCACTATGGCTAAAATCACCTCTCAGCTTATCAAAATTGTCTTTTCCCCAAATTGAGAACTTTTATTCCTGGTTTATTGTTCTTTTCCATAACTACCCTAAATCTAACTGAATTATGATCACTAGCACCAAAATGCTCTCCCACCGATACGTCTTCCACCTACCCAGCTTTATTCCCTGGAACAAAGCCCAGAACTACCGCTTCCCTTGCTACATACTGGCTAAAAAAAATTTCTCCTGAATGCATTTTTAGGAATTCCACATCCTCTATACCTTTCACACTAATTTTACCCCAGTTAATATTGGGGTAGTTGAAATCTCCTATTACTGCCTTATAGTTTTTGCACTTCGCAGAAATTTGCCCACATATTTGTTCATCTATCTCCCTCTGACTGTTTGGGGGTCTATAGTACACTACCCGCAGTGTGATCACCCCTTCGTTGTTCTTCAATTCAACCCATATGGCCTCATTTGATGATCCTTCCAACATGTCATCCCTCCTCACAGCTGTAATTGTTTCTTTAATCAATACTGCAACCCCCACCCCCCCCTGCTTTTGTACCCCCTTCTCTATCCTATCTGAAAACCCTGCAACTAGGAATGTTTAGCTGCCATACCTGCCCTTCTTTTAGCCAAATCTCAATATCATACTCCCAAATGTCTATCTGTGCTCAGCTCATTTCCCTTATTCCCTATACTCCTTGTATTGAAATATATAGCATTTGGCACTGCCAAACTTCCTTGTTGTCTATTTTCTAGCCCTGGTTTCCAGTCTTCCAAATTCACTTTTTACTTTATTGCTTTCCAATTCCAGATTTGCTTCTCTCCCTACTGAATCTATTCTCAGGTTCCTATTCCCCCTGCTAAGCTAGTTTAAACCCTCCCCAACAGCATTAGCAAACTCTACTGTGAGGATATTGGTCCCGGCTCTGTTGAGGTGCAACCCGTCTGGCTTGTACACGTCCCACCTCCCCCAGAAATAGTCCCAATGCCTCAGGAATCTAAAGCTGACCCTCCTGCACCATCCTTCCATCCACGCGTTCATTGGCCTACCCTATTTCTGTACTCAGTAGCACCTCACCTTAGTCCACCCCTCAAACCTATCAATTAAAATTCTCATTCTCTGCTGCCCATCCAAGTACTATAAAAGTTATATCACAATATATCCTCACTGCTTTCCTCCCTCAGCCTCTGTATGAAATGACTTCTCATCCTCAGTGATTTCAACCTTCATCTCAATTCATCATGTTCACCACCCTCCCTTAAATCGCTGCCTCCATTTCCCAACCCATATACACAGCCACCTCCTCAACCTGCTTCTCGCGTGACCTCATTATTCCAATTGTGTTAAATCGCAGATAAGGCCACCTCTGACCACTTTCTTGTATCGCTCTCCACCCACATCCCCCTCCTACTCCCCCACCCCCAACACTTGTCCACCCCGGAAAAAAACTTCCCAACTTTCTTACAATAACACAAGAACGTAAGAAATAGGAGTAGTAGTAGGCCATATGGCCCCTCGAGCCTGCTTTGGCATTTAATACGATCATGGCCGATCCGATCAGACTCAGCTCCACTTCCCTACCTGCTCCCCATAACCCCTTAATCCCTGCACTTATGAAATCTCAACTGTCCAGCCTTTAGCCCTCCATTCACCACAACATTTCCGCAGCTACCAATCTGCTCAATCACACCCTCACCGCTACCTTTGATGCCCTAGTCCCCATTAACTCTCTCGCTCACCTTGGCTGTTCCATCTGGTACAGCCCTCATCTTCGCTCCCTTAAGTCTAATTGATACAGACTTGAACAGATAAGGTGGACAACTGGTTTAGCCATTCACCACCAGATCCGACTGGGTCACAAAGCATGATCAGATCTTACTCTCATCTGCCAAAACTGCTCACTATTCCAGAATCAATCATTCTGGAATGCAAAGATAACCCCCCGGCTTCTATTCTCTACCGTTAGCAGTCTTCTTAAACCTCTCTCACCTGTCTCCTCCAGCAAGTGAGAGGAGCTCATGGACAACTTTGTCTCCAAGATTAAGACCATCCAATCAGCTGTCTCTGCCACTCTCCCCCAGACCATCAGGATCCCCCCTGCACTAGCCCTGAACTCGCATCTTTCTCCAGTTTCTTGTCGATCTCCCCACACATCTTGTCCATGAGACTCACTTCCTACTCCCTTGACCCTATTCCCAAACTGCTAACCACCCAATTTCCTTTTCGGTCTTCCATGTTAGCTGACATTGTTAACGGTTCTCTCTCTCTCCTCAGGTACCACCCCCACCCTTCAAAACTGCCATCATCAGCCCCTCAAAAAAAACAACCCTTGACCCAGCCGTTCCTGCAAACTACCACCTCATCTCCAACCTCCCTTTTCTCTCTAAAGTCCTTGAACATGTCACCTCCCGAATCTGTGCCCAACTTTGAATGCCTCCAATCAGGTTTGCGCCTCGCCACAGCACCGAAATGGCTCTCAGTCACAAATTACATCCTTTGTGACTGCAACAAAGGTAAACCATCCCTCCTCATTCTTCGACTTGTCTTCAGCCTATGACATGGTTGACCACTCCATCCTCCTCCAATACCTCGCCACTGTCATCCAGCTGGGTGGGACTGCACTCACCTGGTTCCATTCTTACCTATCCAATAGCCAGAGAATATCCTGTAATGGCTTCTCTTCCCACTCCCACATCATTACCTCTGATGTATCCTTGGCCCCCTCCTATTTCTCATCTACGTGCTGCCCCTTGGCAACATCATCTGAAAACACTATCAATTTCCACATGTACGCGAAAGACACCCAGCTCTACTTCACCGCCACTTCTCTCGACCCTCCATGGTCTCTAAATTGCCAGACTGCTTGTCCGACATCCAGTTCTGGATGAGCACAAATTTTCTCAAAATAAATATTAGGAAGACTGAAGCCATTGTTTTCAGGCCCCGCTACAAACTCCGTTCCTTAGCCACTGACTCCATCGCTGTCCCTCATCTGTCTGAGCCTGAATCACTGTTCACAACCTTGATGTCATATCTGACCCTGAAATGAACTTCCGACCACACATCCATGACATAACTAAGACTGCCTATTTCCACCTCCAATATCGCCCGTCTCCACCCCTGCCTTAGCTCTTCTGCTGAAACCCTTTGTTACCTCTATACTTGGACTATTCCCATGCACTCCTGGCTGGCCTCCCACTTTCTACCCTATGTAAACTGGAGGTCATCCAAATCTCAGATGCACGTATCCGAACTCACACCAAGTCCCACTCATCCATTACCCCTGTGCTTGCTGACTACATTGGCTCACGGTTAAGCAACACCTTGACCCTCTCTATCTCATCGAGCCCACAACCCTCTCCCCCCACACCAAGATATCCACGTTCCTCTATTTCTGCCCTCTTGAGCATCCCTGATATAATCATTCAACCATTGGCAGCCATGTCTTTTGTTGCACAGGCCCTAAGCCGAGTAATCTCAACTGCTCCACCTTCCTTTAAGACGCTCATTAAAACCTACCTTTTTGACAAAGCATCTGACCCAATATCTCCTCTGAGAACAGGGGTAGGCCATCTAGCCCCTCGAGCCCTCATCCTTCTGAACTCCAACGAGTAAAGACATAAGGTAACCCTCTCATCTCCGGAATCAGCCTAGTGAATCGTCTCTGTACCTCCTCCAAAGCTAGTATATCCTTCTTTAAGTAAGGTGATCAAAACTGCATGCAGTACTCCAGTTGCGTCCTCACCAATACCCTGTACAGTTGCAGCAGGACCTCCCTGCTTTTGTCCTCCATCCCTCTCGCAATGAAGGCCAACATTCCATTTGCCTTCCCGATTACCTGCTGCACCTGCAAACTAACTTTTTGGGATTCATGCACAAGCACCCCCAGGTCCCTCTGCACCACAGCATGTTGTAATTTCTCCCCATTCAAATAATATTCCCTTTTACTGTTTCCCCCCCCCCGCCCCCAGGTGGATGACCTCACATTTTCCGACATTGTATTCCATCTGCCAAACCTTAGCCCATTCACTTAACCTATCTAAAATCTCTTTGCAGCCTCTCGGTGTCCTCTACACAACCCGCTTTCCCACTAATCTTTGTGTCATCTGCAAATTTTGTTACACTACACTCTCTCCCCTCTTCCAGGTCATCTATTGTAAACAGTTGTGGTCACAGCACCGATCCCTGTGGCACACCACTCACCACCGATTTCCAACCTGAAAAAGGACCCATTTATCCCGACTCTCTGCTTTCTGTTAGCCAGCCAATTCTCGATCCATGCCAATACATTTCCTCTGACTCTGCCTACCTTTATCTTCTGCAGTAACCTTTTGTGTGGCACCTTATCGAATGCCTTTTGGAAATCTAAATACACCACATCCATCAGTACACCTCTATCCACCATGCTCGTTGTATCCTTAAAGAATTCTAGTAAATTACTTAAACATGATTTCGCCTTCATGAATCCATGTTGCATCGGCTTGATTGCACTATTCCCATCTAGATGTCCCGCTATTTCTTCCTTAATGATAGCTTCAAGCATTTTCCCCACTGCAGATGTTAAACTAACTGGCCTATAGTTACCTGCCTTTTGTCTGCCCCCTTTTTCTTTTAAAAAAAAAACAGAGGCATTACATTAGCTGCTTTCCAATCTGCTGGTACCTCCCCAGAGTCCAGAGAATTTTGGTAGATTATAACGAATGCATCTGTTATAACTTCCGCCATCTCTTAATACCCTGGGATGCATTTCATCAGGACCAGGGGACTCGTCTACCTCAAGTCCCATTAGCCTGTCCAGCACTACTCCCTTAGTGATAGCGATTATCTCAAAGTCCTCCCTTCCCACATTCCCGTGACCAGCAATTTTTGGCATGGTTTTTGTGTCTTCCACTGTGAAGACCGAAGCAAAATAATTGTTTAAGGTCTCAGCCATTTCCATCCCCCTTCTCTTCTAAAAAGGGACCAACATTTACTTGAGTCACTCTTTTCCGTTATAAAGCTTTTACTATCTGTTTTTATGTTTTGCGCAAGTTTACTTTCGTAATCTATCTTTCCTTTCTTTATTGATTTCTTGGTCATTCTTTGCTGTCGTTTAAAATTTTCCCAATCTTCTAGTTTCCCACTAACCTTGGCCACCTTATACGCATTGGTTTTTAATTTGATACTCTCCTTTATTTCCTTGGTTATCCACGGCTGGTTATCCCTTCTCTTACCGCCCTTCTTTTTCACTGGAATATATTTTTGTTGAGCACTATGAAAGAGCTCCTTAAAAGTCCTCCACTGTGCCACCGTTTAATCTGCGTTCCCATTCCACTTTAGCCAACTCTGCCCTCATCCCACTGTAGTCCCCTTTGTTTAAGCATAGTACACTCGTTTGAGACACTACTTCCTCACCCTCAATCTGTATTACAAATTCAACCATACGGTGATCACTCATTCCGAGAGGATCTTTTACTAGATCGTTTATTATTCCTGTCTCATTACACAGGACCAGATCCAAGATCGCTTGCTCCCTTGTAGGTTCTGTAACATACTGTTCTAAGAAACAATCCCATCTGCATTATATGAATTCCTCCTCAAGGCTACCCCGTGCGATTTGATCAATTGATATGTAGGTTAAAATCCCCCATGATTACTGCCAGTCCTTTTTCACATGCCTCCATTATTCCCTTGATTATTGCCCGCCCCACCGTGAAGTTATTATTTGGGGGCCTATAAACTGCACCCACCAGTGACTTTTTCCCCCACTTACTATCTTTAGTCTCCACCCACAGTGATTCAACATTTTGTTCATTTGAGCCAATATCGTGTCTCACAACTGCCCTGATATCATCCTTTATTAATAAAGCTACCCCACCTCGTTTCCCTTCTTGTCTATCTTTCCGAATTGTCAAATACCCTTGTATGTTTAATTCCCAGTCTTGGCCACCCTGCAAACACATTTCTGTAATGGCCACCAAATTATACTCATTTGTAATGATTTGTGCCGTCAAATTATTTACTTTATTTCGAATGCTGCGTGCGTTTAGGTAGAGTGTTTTAATACTAGTTTTTAAAACCATGATTTTTAGTTTTGACCCCTCCTGCAGCCCCTTTATATTCATACATATTGTCCCTTCCTATCACCTTGTGGTTTACCCTTACCCCAGTGCTACTCTGGTCTGTTGCCTCCTGCATTCTTTCTTGGGGTTCTGTTCATCTGAGCTCTCACCCACTCTAACTAGCTCAGAGCCCTCTCCTGGGTTCCAAATAATGCTTGCATTGAGGCACCAAGCTTTCATGCTTGCCTTTTTATTACACTTTGACCCCTTAGAATTTTGCTGTACAGTGGCCCTTTTTGTTTGTTGCCTTGGTTTCTCTGCCCTCCACTTTTACTCATCTCCTTTCTGTCTTTTGCTTTTGTCTCCATTTTGTTTCCCTCTGTCTCCTTGCATTGGTTCCCAACCCCCTGCAATATTAGTTTAACTCCCCCCCCCCCAACAGCACTAGCAAACACTCCCCCTACGACATTGGTTCCAGTCCTGCCCAGGTGCAGACCGTCCGCTTTGTACTGGTCCCACCTCCCCAGAAGCGGTTCCAATGCCCCAGGAATTTGAAGCCCTCCCTGCTGCACCACTGCTCAAGCCACGTATTCATCTGAGCTATCCTGCGATTCCTACTCTGACTAGCTCGTGGCACTGGTAGCAATCCCAAAATTACTACTTTTGAGGTCTTATGTTTTAATTTAGCTCCTAGCTCCTTAAATTCATCTCGTAGGACTTCATCCCTTTTTTTAAAACCGATATCATTGGTACCAATGTGCACCACATCAACTGGCTATTCATCCTCCCTTTTCAGAATGTCCTGCACCTGCTCCGAGAGATCCTCGACCCTTGTACTAGGGAGGCAACATACCATCCTGGAGTCTCGGTTGCAGCCGCAGAAACGCCTATCTATTCCCCTTACCATTGAATCCCCTATCACTATTGCTCTCCCACTCTTTTTCTGCCCTCCTGTGCAGCAGAGCCAGCCACAGTGCCTTGAACTTGGCTGCTGCTGCCCTCCCCTGATGAGTCATCCCCCTCAACAGTACTCAAAAGCAGTGTATCTGTTTTGCAGGGGGATGACCACAGGGGACCCCTACACTACCTTCCTTGCACTGCTCTTCCTGCTGGTCTTCCACTCCTTATCTGGCTGTGGACTCTTTACCTGCGGTAAGACCAACTCACTACACGTGCTACCCACGTCATTCTCAGCATCGTGGATGCTCCAGAGTAAATCCACCCTCAGTTCCAATTCCGCAACGCGGCCCGTCAGGAGCTAGAGGTAGATACAATTCCCACACACGTAGTCGTCAGGGACACTGGAAGTGTCCAAGTTCCCACATGGTACAGGAGGAGCATATCATGTGACCAAGCTCTCCTGCCATGACTTAACCCTTAGATTAACTTAAATTGGCAACATACATACATACATACATACATGACTAATAAGATATGACCTGTAACCACCAGCATACCTTATCACCAGGGGTGCACTTGCAAGAGACAGGTATATAAGGACAGGTCTCAGGCAAGTGCAGCATTCTAGAGCTGTGAAATAAAGGTGCAGGTCCAGAGTGACCTTGACTTCACTACATGCCTCGTGTGAATCTGTACTGAGGGGACAGGACTTTATACTATATAAAATATAAGTTGTTGTTGAAGCATGTCCATGTGGGTTCAAATCCAACTACTGGTAAAATTGTGATTGGGTGTGCGATTGCTATTAGTCCTGGTCCTGTGGTGCAGCATTTATCATACTCGACTCACAGGAGAAAGATTCCTAGTTTAAAAAACAGATAAGCAGTTCAGAATGCAGGCTTTCAATCACACATTTCAAACTGTTGTCTCTGCAACGCGTTATGCTTTAATCCTTTGAGACTGCAATAGCAGTTTGCAACATTTATAAGTTTTTCTCAAAGTACATACTTTAATTCTAAACAGTGGTCGGCTCTGAAGTACAAGATCGATTTCCACGGAGTTCAATCGGAGTTCATGTTTAGTGCTGTGTTGGTAGAGTTGAAGTTTGGCATTAAAGTTTTCATGTTCTTCAGCACTTAAATGCAGTTACACAACCCGCAGGAAATCATTTACTGACTGCAAGTAGATATTTTCATTTTTTTTAAAGTCGGAACCTTACCAAGCCACCGCCAACAATCGCCACTTTCTTCGCCTTTTCCCTATCGGAAGTGCTGGAAGTGGGTCGTGAGGTCATCTTGCAGACACAGAACGGATTTTATTTCCCTTACATTAATCGCACAGATCACTCTGAATCTGACTACGATTTACAACCCCGTCGCTTTTAATTGCGGAGGAGAGTGCGTAATCTCAAACTCCAAACGTCATTGGCTAAAAGTTGAATTCCCCAATCTTTCTCTTGGCAGGTGCTCGGTGTTTACCTTTAATGAGGTGCTGCATTCAAATAACTAAACAGAATGAAAAGTTAGGAACCAATGCACATCAATTCAGTCCTCACTCAAACAAACCTGCAGAGCTGGGTGCTCCTTTGCTATCCCAACTAGTGGGAGTTGTGTATAGACCACCAAACAGTAGTAGTGAGGTTGGGGACCGCATCAAACAAAAAATAAGGGATGTGTGCAATAAAGGTACAGCAGTAATCACAGGCGACTTTAATCTACATATTGATTGGGTGAACCAAACTGGTAGCAATGCGGTAGAGGAGGATTTCCTGGAGTGTATTAGGGATGGTTTTCTAGACCAATATGTCGAGGAACCAACTAGGGAGCTGGCCATCCTAGACTGGGTGATGTGTAATGAGAAGGGACTAATTAGCAATCTTGATGTGCGAGGCCCCTTGGGGAAAAGTGACCATAATATGGTAGAATTCCTTATTAAGATGGAGAGTGACAAAGTTAATTCGGAAACTAGGGTCCTGAACTTAAGGAAAGGTAACTTCGACGGTATGAGGTGTGAATTGGCTAGAATAGACTGTCAAAGGATACTCAAAGGGTTGGCGGTAGAAAAGCAGTGGCAAACATTTAAAGATCATATGGATGAACTTCAGCAATTGTTCAACCCTGCCTGAAGTAAAAATAAAACTAGGAAGGTGGCTCAACCATGGCTAACAAAGGAAATTAAGGATAGTGTTAAAGCCAAGGAAGAGGCATATAAATTGGCTCGAAAAAGCAACAAATCTGAGGACTGGGAGAAATTTAGAATTCAACAGAGAAGGACTAAGGGTTTAATTAGGAGGGGGAAAATAGAGTATGAGAGGAAGCTTGCAGGGAATATAAAAACTGATTGCAAAAGCTTCTATAAATATGTGAACAGAAAAAGATTAGTAAAGACAAATGTAGGTCCCTTGCAGTCAGATTCAGGTGAATTTATAGTGGGGATCAAAGAAATGGCAGACCAATTGAACCAATACTTTGGTTCTGTCTTCACGAAGGAAGATACAAATAACCTTCCGAAGGTACTAGGGGACAGTGGGTCTAGTGAGAAGGAGGAACTGAAGGATATCTTTATTAGGCGGGAAATTGTGTTGGGGAAATTGATGGGATTGAAGGCCGATAAATCCCCGGGGCCTGATAGTCTGCATCCCAGAGTACTCAAGGAAGTGGCCCTAGAAATAGTGGATGCATTGGTGATCATTTTCCAACAGTCTATCGACTCTGGATCAGTTCCTATGGACTGGAGGGTAGCTAATGTAACACCACTTTTTAAAAAAGAAGGGAGAGAGAAAACGGGTAATTATAGACCGGTTAGCCTGACATCAGTAGTGGGGAAAATGTTGGAATCAATCATTAAGGATGAAATAGCAGCGCATTTGGAAAGCAGTGACAGGATCGAACCAAGTCAGCAGGGATTTATGAAAGGGAAATCATGCTTGACGAATCTTCTGGAATTTTTTGAGGATGTAACTAGCAGAGTGGACAAGGGAGAACCAGTGGATGTGGTGTATTTGGACTTTCAAAAGGCTTTTGACAAGGTCCCGCAAAATCAAAGCACATGGTATTGGGGGTAATATACTGACGTGGATAGGGAACTGGTTGGCAGACAGGAAGCAGAGAGTCGGGATAAACGGGTCCTTTTCAGAATGGCAGGCAGTGACGAGTGGAGTGCCGCAGGGCTCAGTGCTGGGACCCCAGCTCTTTACAATGTACATTAACGATTTAAATGCAGGAATAGAGTGTAATATCTCCAAGTTTGCGGATGACACTAAACTGGGTGGTGGTGTGAGCTGTGAGGAGGACGCCAAGAGGCTACAAGTGACTTGGACAGGTTAGGTATAATGTGGGCAAATACATGGCAGATGCAGTATAATGTGGATAAATGGCCTACCCCTTAGCCTAAGACTGTGTCCCCTGGTTCTGGACTTCCCCATCATCGGGAACATTCTTCCCGCATCGAACCTGTCCAGTCCCGACAGAATCTTGTAAGTTTCTATGAGATCCCCTCTCATCCTTCTAAACTCCAGTACATAAAGGCCCAGTTGATACAGTCTCTCCTCATATGTCAGTCCTGCCATCCCGGGAATCAGTCTGGTGAACCTTCGCTCCACTCCCTTAATAGCAAGAATGTCCTTCCTCAGATTAGGAGACCAAAACTGAACACAATATTCCAGGTGAGGCCTCACTAAGACCCTGTACAACTGCAGTAAGACCTCGCTGCTCCTATACTCAAATCCCCTAGCTATGAAGGCCAACATACCATTTGCCTTCTTCACCGCCTGCTGTACCTGCATGCCAACTTTCAATGACTGATGAACCATGACACCCAGGTCTCGTTGCACCTCCCTCTTTCCGAATCTGCCGCCATTCAGCTAATATTCTGCCTTCGTGCTTTTGCCACCATAGTGGATAACCTCACATTTATCCACATTATACTGCATCTGCCATGCAGTTGCCCACTCACCTAACCTGTCCAAGTCACCCTGCAGCCTTTTAGCGTCCGCCTCACAGCTCACACTGCCACCCAGTTTAGTGTCATCTGCAAACTTGGAGATATTACACTCAATTCCTTCATCTGAATCAGAGTTAACGTTTCAGGTCGACGACAGTATTATATACTGTGAAATTGTGTTCATTATTGAGGAGAGTATTTCTTGTATCTACGTGGAACGGAAGCAAATGGTCAAAACTTCCATCTCCCAGAAGTTCACCTTGGATAAAACATTCTTATATTGAAGAAATAGCCCAGTATTGTTCAAACATGTCAACCTTCCTGAGCTTTGCTAAGCCTGAGAGAAATAATTAGTAAATGTGAGCACAATGCGAGGACAAATACACCTGTCATTTCAGGAATCAAAGGGTGGGAGGAGGCTGGTGTGGAACATAAACAGCGACATGGACCTGTTGGGCCGGATGGCCTGTCAATACTATGTCATATGTATGTAACGCTGTGGAAAAAAGTGTAACCCTGGTCTCATATCAAAAAAAACCTGAGTTCCATTGACATCAGCAGTATTTTGACTTTGTAAACTTTACTTTGGAGTTTTGTCAATACTGCAGTGAGGCAATATATCAAAGTTCGGGTTTCAACATGTAAACACACAATTGAGATTTCAACAAGAAAAAATAGATCATGTTTTAAACTTTATTTAAAAAAAAAGCAAATCTTCCGGTTTCCCTTAGAGACGTTGAATAAGACTGCCAGTACTAAGATGAATTGCGATTGTTGCGTGTGTTCTTGCCCCTGTCTACAGCTCCATCTGGCGGCCTCTCCCCAGCCTGCCCTTGGTCCCTCCCCAGCCCGGCCTCCACTTCACCATGTTCCGCTTTCTCCCGAACCTCCAGCGGTTCCACGGCAAACTCCAAGTGTCAACGACCTCGCAACTGTTCGGCAGAAGCCCGCAGCCGACCGCTGTTGCTGCAGTCAGCAGGAGGATGGTGAGTGCAACCACACAGACCCATGCACCGCGAGAGACACACACACATACCGAGCGGCCTCTCCCGCACTGCGGCTTGAGCTCCGCAATCAGCACACGGCCTGCTGCGGACACGCCGGCTCTCTGCTGGTAAAAAAAAGTTACTGGTCTTTCCAACTTTTCTTTTGCCACTTTATTGGTTCCTGCAACAGTGAGGCGCGCGCTGCCCGGGACACGTTCCATTGGGCAAGGTCACTGGAGCCGAGCCATCGGGGTCACTTTGAGGGCACTTTTTTCTCTCCTGCTTTTATTTTATATTTTCATGTTAATGCCCCAAATTATTTGGTCTCGCTGGCATTGCAGCCTTCCCCTGCTGTTGTTGTTCGTGTTTGCATTGCAGATTCCTTCCCCTGTTGTTGCTGCTCCTAGTGTTTGCTGTGTTCCCTGTTACTGGTGCACATAGATCAGGGAAGTATCCAGCACAGAGCAGGCCTCAGATCTGTTTATCTACGTTCTTTAAATAAGAACTGTACACAACAGAAACATCGGGTTAGCTTCCCCGCCCCACCGGTTGTGAGCAAATGTATTGCAGCTTTCGTTCTCCTGTTCATGGAAAAGGCTCCTTTGGAACCGGTGAAGGAGTTCATGTAGAAAGTACAGCAGGCAGACATCTTTCTTTTATAGTAGGTTTTCTGAAATTAGTGTCATTGTTAATAGATATTTGTAGAATTACAGGATATTATTATGGAGGAGTGAAGGATATTTACTATTTTTAAAATTCATGCTGAATCACAATTATACATTTATATAAAATTTTACAGAATTACAAAAAAGCCTTTTGTGCCCGTAGCTGCTCTTTGTAAGTGCTATCCACTTGAGTCTCATTCCCCAAACCATTAAACAAAATTAAAACACATTTACAACCTACAATATTTATTCACTTCCTGATTTAAAGTTATGGATTCTGTTTCCACCATTGCTCTTGGCAGGACATTCTGTGAAGGGATAACTGTCTTGAAACCAACGTTTTTATCCTGAGGATTGGAGCACCAAAATATTTGTAACATATTCCAATGTTTTACAAAATGGAGGCAGATAGTTTGAAAAAAAGTTAGAACTTGGTCAAGGAAAGGCAGGCGTTTGAATGGTGAAATGTGTTGCGAGACAGAAGGCAGGGCACAAAGGGTGGGACTCCTCCCAGGAGAAGATAAGTGACAGCCACAAATGCTGGAGAGTTGCCAGCTTGAACCAGTGTATATATAGTGGGCTCAAGACTGACTTCTGGAGCAGATCCAGGATCTGTGTTGCTACCACCAATCAGAAATGAAGAACTGATGACAGGTTATAAAATTAGTTCAAAAATCAATCTATCAGATTTGCATTGTCTGCTAAATGGTCATTTAACATAGTTAACTGCGGGAAAGGCTTTGAGTATTGCAGCTGCTTTTTCAGCTATTGTAGTGCAAACCTTTGCAACATGGATTTCTTATTTTGTCATTTTAACTTTACATAAAATTACAAAATGTTAATGGAACACTTGATTAACGATGCAATGCTAATCGCTTTGGTAGGAAGGATAGAAAAACAGAATATTTTTTAAATGGTGAGAAACTATTACATTTAGGTGTCCTCGTACAGAAAACACGGAGTTAGCATGCAAGTATAGCAAACAATTAGGAAGTCATATGGCATGTTTGCCTTTATTGCAAGGAGTTGGAGTACAAGAATAAGGAAGTCTTGTTATAATTGTACAGGGCCTTGGTGAGACCACACCTGGAGTACTGTGCACATTTTTGGCCTCCTTATCTGAGGAAGGACATAAATGCCTTCGAGGCGGTGCAACAAAGGTTCACTAGACTAATTCCTGCGATGAGAAGGTTGTCCTATGAGGAGAAATTGAATAAATTGGGCCTATAATCCGGAGTTTAGAAGAATCAGAGGTGATCTCATTGAAACATAAGATTCTGAGGGGAACTGACAGGGTAGGTGCTGAGAGGTTGTTTCCCCTGACTGGAGAGTCTAGAACTAGGGGGCTTAGTCTCAGGATAAGGGTTCCGGCATTTAAGACTGAGATGAGGAGAAATTTCTTCACTCAGAGGGTTGTGAATCTTTGGAATTATCTGCCCCATAGGGCTATGGATGCTGAGTTGTTGAGTACATTCAAGGCTGAGATAGATAGATTTTTGGGGCCCAAATTTTCCCCCATGCCTGGTGCGCCGACTTTTTAGAACAAAAATCGCGCCTAAAAGTTACCTTGCTATTCTCCCCGCAGCTGGAACGATGAAGCCCCTCGGCACGGCGCAGCACAAGGGACGGGGGCGGGTCATCGCCGGGACCTCTTCACATGCATGCTAGAGTGTGCGCCCACGTGCAGTAGCTCCTCACCACCGAATCTCTGCAGGTTGTGTGGGAGGGGCCCGAAGCACGCCATCCCTAGCCCTGGCCGAATGGGCTCCCCACCGCGACCTGCGCGAACAGTGCCTGCCGCGTTCAGCCGGGAGTAATATAAAGAACATAAAGTCTCGAATGAGAGAGGGCCATTTGAATCATCAAGCCTGCACCATCCAGAATCCATGCCTTATTATTGTATCATGTAACAAGGAGGGAAGTCAGTGAGCATTTATTTACACAAAGAGTAATGACGTTGTGGAAGAAGTTGCTCGAGAGAGAGAGAGAGAGCGCAATAGAGAGTAATAATATAAAGGAGTTTAAGGTAAGTTTCTGAAGAGAAAATGATTGAAGGGTATGGGGAAAAGCTGGGCTTCTGGGGTTGAGATTATTTAAAAAGGGATGGGCTTGTTCCTAAACATGTATCTGTTCTCGATCACCCCATGAAGTTGTGTGTTTTTGCATTAATTTCTGAAGAAGCAATTACAATGAGCTTTCTCATAGTGGCTCAGTTATTTGGGGGTTTACAAAGACAAAGTTAAAAATGTATTGTTGTGCAGACAGCTTGAAATAATTTGATAAATTATACAAAAATCACTTGAGCGTGTAAAGATCCTGTGTTACTGGATGTTTTAAAGTACTTTATGCAGCTTTTATCTCCACCTGCCTGTTGCGTGTAGATTTGTTAGTTTACCTAGGATTCTGTAAAAGCAATCAATATGGTAAAGGAGGGGCAGTTCCGAAACACGTCTGATTTAGCAACGCAGGAAGCAGTAAGCTTGTAATCCAAGACGTATTTTCGGAGGAACTGGCTGAGATAGTCGGTTTTGATTAGGCATGCCAACAGTTAATTAGCAGATTTACGACGTCAAAAAATAGTTATGGTGTGGGATGGTGTAATCATTTTCAAAACATTATAGTGATTGATTTATTTATCATTTATTATTGCTGATGGCTCTTTATTTGTAAAAGTGAAGTGTTTAATGCTTGTAAACTCTCCCCCCCGCCCACCCATCTCTCGTTCCCTGCGCCTAATTTATAAAGTGTAGGCAAGGTTTTTCTGAGCGTACAAAAATCTACACTTATTCCATTCTAAGTTAGTTTGGAGTAAGTTTTCGCTGCCTAAACTTACAAAACAGGCGTAAGTGGCTGGATATGCCCCCTTTTGAAAAAAAATTTGAAAACAAAACTATTCTAACTCAATAGAATTAGAGCAAACTAAATGCCGAGAATTGCAATTGCTAAGATACTCCATTCTAAACTAGTTGCTCCAAAAAAACAGGAGCAACTCGAGCCGAAACTTGAGCCCTTGGACTCTAGGGGAATCGAGGGATATGGGGATCGGGTTGGAAAATGGAGTTGCGTTTGAAGAGTGGCCACAAAAATGTCTGGTCACAAAAGTAAAAGCCCATGGGATCCAGGGCAAAGTGGCAAGTTGGATCCAAAATTGGCTCAGAGGCAGGAAGCAAATGGTAATGGTGGATGGGTGTTTTTGCGACTGGAAGGATGTTTCCAGTGGGGCTCCGCAGGGCTCAGTACTAGGTACCTTACTTTTTGTGATGTACATCAATGATCTAGACTTGAATATAGGGGGTATGATTAAGAAGTTTGCAGATGATACTAAAATAGGCTGTGTGCTTGATAATGAAGAAAGCTGCGAACTGCAGGAAGATATCAATCAACTGGTCAGGTGGGCAGAACAGTGGCAAATGGAATTTAATCCAGAGAAGTGTGAGGTAATGCATGGGGAGGGCTAACAAGGAAAGGGAATACACATTAAATGGTAGGATACTGAGAAGTGTAGAGGAACAAAGGGACCTTGGAGTGCATGTCCACAGATCCCTGAAAGTAGCAGGCTAGGTAGTTAAGGTGGTTAAGAAGGCAGACGGAAGGCTTGCCTTTACTAGCCGAGGCATAGAATACAAGAGCAGGTGGGTTATGCTTGAACTGTATAAAACACTGGTTGGGCCACAGCTGGAGTACTGCGTGCAGTTCTGGTCACCGCATTACAGGAGGGACGTGATTGCACTGGAGAGGGTACCGAGGAGATTTACGAGGATGTTGCCGGGAGTGGAGAATCTAAGCTATGAGGACAGATTAGATAGGCTGGATTTATTTTCCTTAGAACAGAGGAGGCTGAGAGGAGACCTCATTGAGGTGTTTAAAATGAGGAGGGGCCTAGATATAGTGGATATAAAGGGCTTATTTCCATTAACAAAAGGGTCAACAACCAGGGGGCATAAATTTCAGTAATTGATAGAAGGTTTAGAGGGGATTTGAGGGGAAATTTCTTCACGCAGAGGGTTGTGGGTATCTGGAACTCACTGCCTGAAAGGGTGTGGTAGAGGCAGAAACCTTCACCACATTTAAAAAGCACCTGAAGTGCTGTAACCTGCAGGGTTACAGGCCTAGAGCTGGAAAATGGGAATAGGCTGGATAGCCTCTTGTTGGCCGGCACAGACTCGATGGGCCGAAATGGCCTCCTTCCATGCTGCAAACCTCTATGATTCTATCGAGGGGCCATATGGTCAACTCCCCCTAATTCTTATGTTCTTATGTTGTCACTGTGTTCCTCTATGAACAAATCCAGTAAACAGATAATAGTCTCTTATTTTTCAGTTCTGATGAAGAGTACCCACTTGGAGCATTGATTGTTTGTTCTCCCCACAGATGCTGTCCCCTTAAGGGATGGTTTTTTGGTTTTATACACTTAAATTCCAATTAATAAATGAGTGAAATGCACAGAAATGCCCTTTTGCAACTGTTGTGGAAGTGAAAGGATGTTCAGTATTTATTTTTAAAATCTGCTATTCAACATATGTTACTCAAAAGGCACTGGCATTTGTTGCTTGTTATCCCAATAGATAACAACAATTATGCAATTTTGCATTAAGTTTTCAGAGTGTAGAATTTTCTGGGCATTAGAATATCTAATAATTAATAAAGGAGCCTTTGGTTGCTGCCTGTTTATACTAGGACCACCCTAGCCTGGAACCAGTGCGGTACAGTCTTCAGCACGTACGCCCCAACACTGGAAGCTACAGACGAGACCAAAGAGGAATTCTACTCCAGCTTCAAACAATACCTATCCCGAGTCCCAACCGACAACAAGCTGATCCTTCTGGATGACTTTAAGGGGAGAGTTAGAAAGGACACTGACCTCTGGTGAGGTGTGATCAGCAGAGAGGGGGTAGCCTCCTCCTGACTAAATGCTTAGAACATGGCCTTATCGTAACCAACACCCTGTTCCATCAGAAAGACACGTATAAGGCTTCATGGCAGCACCCTCGTTCCAAGCACTGGCATCTGCTAGACTATGTCATTGTCCGAGTTAGGGACCATAAGGACGTGCGCGTCACCCGTGCCATGACAGGAGCTGACGACTGCTGGACGGACCACCATCACTGCTCTGTCATCGGCATTAACGTAGTTCCAAAACAGCGACGGCAACAGAAACAATGCCGCAGGAAAATCAACATTGGAGCACTCGAAGAAGACCCTGTTCAGCCATCGCCTCGCTACCAACCTGACGACTCCCAGTGACCCAGAGACAGTGTCCTCAGTGACTGGTCTGCCCTCGAGGCCTCCATAATTAGCATCTGTCACTCGACCAAGAAACACCAAAACTGGTTCGACGTGAACGACCAGGAGCTAATAAGCCGCAAGCATAAGGCATTCTTGGACTGGAAACAGCAACACAACTCAAGAGCAAGAAAGCAGCTCTACAGACATCTGAAGGTCCAACAAAAATCATCAATCAATCAATCAATCATAGGCAGTCCCTCGAATCGAGAATGACTTGCTTTCACAGGTGTTTCAATGATGGACCTAAAATTCCAGGTCCGAACTAAATCTTGAAGGGTGGAAGATGCCTGTACTTGGATTTTTTTTAACCTGTGGTGACCATTGCACACCAGCCACCACACGGGCTTGACCGAGCTAAGTCTTGGCCCAGTAGCAAGGGTTAACCAAGACAACTGGAGACCTGCTCTGCTGCACGGACCTAGTGCGCACACCTATCGCAGTGTGGGCTGGCCCGTGCTGCCCCTGGGCGCTCGCCTCTTCTGGGCCCCGAACTCGCGCCTCTCCTGGGCTCAACAAAAAACTCGCGACCTAAAGAACAGATGGTGGGTGGAGAAAGGGTAGGAGATCCAGCGGCTAGCCAACAACCACGACGTGCGTGGATTATTTAGCGTAGTCAAGACCACCTACGGCCCAAGGTCCGACCCCACTGCTGACCAAGGACGGAGAGGTATTTATCAAGGAGAGAGATGCAGTCAGTGCTCGCTGGAAGGAGCACTTCGAAGATCCCCTCAACGGAGATTCTGTCTTCGATGTGAGTGTCCTCGACTTCACCCCACAGCATGCTACCCGCTAACCATCTCAGCACAACCCCAGCCCGGCACCATCTCAGCACAACCCCAGCCCGGCACGATAGAGAATTTCTTCTGAGGGTTGTAAATCTGTGGAATTCACTGTCTCAGAGAGCTGTGGAAACTGGGACAATGAATAAATTTAAGACAGAAATACAGTTTCTTAACCGCTAAGGGAATAAGGGTTTATGGGGAGCGGGCAGGGAAGTGGACCTGAGTCCATGATCAGATCAGCCATGATCATATTAAATGGTGGAGCAGGCTCGAGGGGATGTATGGCCTACTACTCCTCCTATTTCTTACGTTCTTATGAGGTAGAAAAGGCCATCCGACAACTGAAAAACAACAAGGCTTCAGGAACAGATGGAATCTCTGCCGAAGCACTAAAACATGGCGGAGAAGCACTTTTGGCGCGAATAGACAATCTCATTTCTCTCATCTGGAAGGAGGAGAGCATGCCATAGGACCTCAGATGCGAAATAGTGACCACCTTCAAGAAAGGCGACAAGTCCGATTGTGGTAACTACAGAGGAATTGCTCTGCTGTCTGCCACAGGGAAAGTCATCGCAAGAATCCTCCTCAATCGCCTTCTCCCAGTGGCGGAAGAGCTCCTCCCAGAGTCGCAATGCCGATTCCGCCCACTAAGGGGCAGAATGGACATGATCTTCACCGCACGGCAAATTCAAGAGAAATGCAGGAAATAGCACCAACCCCTGTACATGGCCTTCTTCACAAAGGCCTTCGACACTGTCAACTGTGAGGGATTATGGAGTGTCCCCCTTAAATTCGGCAGGCCCCAAAAGTTTGGTTGCCATTCTCCGCCTGCTGCACGATAACAGGCATGCCATGATCCTGTCCAACGCATCCCCCGCAGGCCCATTCCACGTTCGGACTGGGGTCAAGCAGGGCTCTGTCATTGCACCAACGCTCTTCTCGATCTTCCTTGCTGCAATGCTCCATCACACCCTCAGTAAGCTGGAGTGGAGCTAATCTACAGAACAAACGGAAAACCGTTCAACCTCCGTCGCCTCCAGGCCAGATCCAAGGCCGTCCCATCTTCTGTCATTGAATACTGTACACAGACGATGCCTGCCTCTGCGCACACTCAGAGGCCGAACTCCAAAGCATCGTTACCACCTTCACCGACGCGTATGAGAGCATAGACCGTACACTAAACATCCATGAGACAAAGGTCCTCTACCAACCTGCCCCCGCACGCAGCACTGCTTCCCAATGATCAAAATCCACGACGTGGCCTTGGACAACATGGACCATTTTCCATACCTTGGGAGCCTACTGTCAACAAGGGCAGATGTCGATGACTAAGTCCAACACCGCCTTCAGTGTGCCAGTGCAGCCTTCAGTTGCCTGAAGACCAGGACCTCAAACCCGGCACCAAGCTCATGGTATACAGAGCAGGAGTGATGCCCGCACTCCTATATGCTTCAGAGACATGGACTATGTACAGCAGGCACCTCAAAGCACTGGAGAAGTACCACCACCGCTGCCTCCACAAGATCCTACAGATCCATTGGCAGGATAGGCGCACCAACGCCGGTGTTCTCGTTCAGGCCAACATCCCCAGCATTGAAGCACTGACCATGCTCGGCCAACTCCGTTGGGCGGGCCATGTCGTCCACATGCCTGACATGAGACTCCCAAAACAAGCGCTCTACTCTGAGCTCCGACATGGCAAGCGAGTCCCAGGTGGGCAGAGGAAATGCTTCAAGGACACCCTCAAAGCCTCCTTGAAAAAGTGCAACATCCCCACCGATACCTGGGAATCCCTGGCCCAAGACTGCTCAAAGTGGAGGAAAAGCATTCGCGAAGGTGCCGAACACCTTGCTGAGAGCAAGCTGAAGCCAAGCGTAAACAGCGGAAGGAGCGAATGACAACCCAAGCACCCCACTCACCCGTTCCTTCAACCATCTTCTGCCCCACGTGTGACCGAAACTAGGTCCCACATAGGACTCATCAGTCACATGAGAGCTCATTTTTAGTGTGGAAGTAAGTCAACCTCGACTCTGAAGGACTGCCTAAGAAGGACTAGCAGTCATACCGTGAAGTGGAGATGTTGGATCTGGACATTGAGTTGGAACAATGGGTTCAACCTGTAAAGAAGAGCTTGAAGCTGATCCAAGCAAGTCAAAGACAACAGCTTTTGTGAGCCAGCAAGTGATTTTGTTTTTTTTCTGCAGTATGCTGTGGATTGAGGGAAATGGAGGGAATGTACAAGAGGATATTTATTTCCAGGACACAGAGATCATTGAAGGTTAGTCTTCAATGTTTTGAGTCATGCCTGTTCTGGAGATGGCAAAGAAAACCTAATAACTCCAGGACCTGCTGGACTATGAGCATCCAGTGTCATAGCTGACTTGGCTAGGGGAGCAGTTAGCTCTGGCACACAGGCTTCAGCCCTCCTGCCAGGATGTTGTCAGGCTCCACAGCCTGTCCAATGCACTCCGCTGTTTTTTAATGTCATGTGGAGCTAACCAAATTGGGGTTTTGGTTTGCATCGCACTGGAATTGGGTATATCTTTATGCAATACAGTGGCACTTTATTATCTGAACTGCGATGGGCATCCAGTTGTGCTGGGATTAATGCTTGACCGTGGGTCTGCATTTGATTCAAGATTGCAACATCCATATTTGAGAGCTACTTATTTACTATAATCATGCAGCAGGTCAGAAATTGGTCCAATAGATTTGCTTAGCACTGCTGTCATTGAACCATCTCAAAGGTTCAATTTCAGCAAAAAACATCATTCTGCTTGGTCAGCAGTCACACAATTCTACACCTATTCGTTTTAAGGTCATGATAAAGAACAGCAGGTGCCATGTTTTGCCCTTTAAAGCTCACACTGAAGCAGTTTGAAAAAGTTGTTTCCTCCAATCCATATGTATTTTTAATTTTTCAAATATTTAATTACGCATATGCCTATTTTCAGTGAAATATTTAAGTATTGTGATGTCACTGAAAAGCTCCAACTGATGTTTAGGAATTATTTATTTCACATAACAAGTGCTCATAAAGATCCAATTAAACCGTGGCAAAATGAGTACTGGTTCAGACACTCCAAAATGTTAGCGGGCACAGTAGTAATAATATTTAAACTCTTTGGGGGGAGGGAACGATTGAAAACGGCCATTCTAAGGTGCAATGTTACCCTAATTTTGTTAATTACTGCCAGACACGTCTGTACTGGAATTCCCTCCCCAAACCCCTCTACCTCTCTGCCTCATCTCCTTTAAAACACTCCTCCCTCTAACCAAGCCTTTGGTCACCTGTCCTAATATCAGCTTATGTGGCTCGGTGTCATATAACGCTCCTGTGAAGCGCCTTGGGGTGTCTTACTATGTTAAAGGCACTACATAAATGCAAGTTGTTGTTTGTGTGGAGAGGGAAACCACTTTCTCTAAACAGACAATGTTCGCAATCGATTGAAGATTTAAAAAGATTGTTTAATTTTTGTTCATGATTTCTAGGCCTGCTTCACCTCCTAATGGAGTTTTAGATTTAATTTGGAAATGGCACACAACATTTTTATGCGATTTACTGAAGAGACTGAAACAATTGACATTCTGTTTGTTTTCCCAGGAAAGCTCTGAAGGCTACAGAATTGAATATGATACCTTTGGTGAGCTGAAGGTGCCAAATAACAAGTACTATGGAGCTCAGACAGTCCGATCAATGATGAACTTTAAAATCGGAGGGGAATCTGAGAGGATGCCAGTAAGTAATTGGCAAAGTTTTAATTTTAAAGAATCAGATGACAACTGATTTTTTTAAGCGTCATAATTTTTCCCCACATTCCTTGTCCCACCTCCTATTGCAGTGAAATTTTATTTTATTTTTTTTTCTAATTCACTTGGTGAAAAGGTCAGGAAAATGGTTGCTTTGTTGTTCTCCTCTGGACGTGCACTAATTGGTCGGGATTATAACTGATTTAAAGAAAATAGCAGGATCGCGTCATTGCAGCTTCAGGCAAAAATCTTGGGAATTGAAACTGACATCTTGGTGAGACAATTTTTCCAACGACATAGTGGGCCAGAATTTGCGGCCCCTACGGGTGTGTACAATGTGCGCACGGGCGTGCATGTTCCGGGTTTTTGCGCACAAAGCGCATACGTGAAAACCCAGAACTTGATTGTACAAAGCCCCAGGAAAAGGGTATCCATGTGCGCAGAGTTGGGCTATTTGCCCTATCTGTGAAATTCACTGCTTTTACCAGCGTAAGAGTTTAAAAAAGCAGAAAAATAAAATTTATCAATAATTTATACATTAAAAAAACCTATGAAATAAGATGAGTTTATTTTTAGCCCCTTTAAAACATGTATATTTATTTTTCAAAAAATTAAATAAACTATTTATTTAAATGTCATTTTAATTAATTTTAAATATGTGATGGGTTTTATTTTGAAGTGCAGAGGTATTTTTGGGTTAATCCCATTCATACGGGATTCCGTTTCCCCATAAGCATGAATGGGGATTTCCTCCTTTTATTGGTTGGGCTGGTCCATGTGATCCCAAGGACGCTCGCGAGCTTTGTGCGCCGCTGGGATATATGGGCCTCTACCCGTGGGTACCCGGAGAGGCCCAGGGCTGCGAATCACCGTACCTTCCAGACCACCAGGTTCTCAGGAATTTTATTTGCGGATCAGAGGCATTTCTCCGCGGGAAGCCTCCGACTGCAAATTGAGGGTCACTGTAATTAAATGCCTTTTTTTTTTACAAAAAGAGAGGATTGTTGACCAGCATTTTTATCACTGATGCACCAAAGATAGTGATGTGGCACTGAAATTGACTTAGTTTTCATGGCGACTGTGCAGGCAAATCATTCCGCATAAGTGTTAATCAAAATACAGTTAGACCTCTCTGGTCAGGCACCCTTGGGACCTGACTGGTGCCGGATCAGAGAATTTTCCAAACCACGGGAGGTCAACTGATGACGACGCTGCTGACAACAACCCGTACATGTTCTGCACATGCGCTGCACAGAAACTTACTGTGCAGTATTTAGTCATCCAGAATCACACTTTTTAAAAAAAAATTCTCAGGCCCAGCTTCGGCGCCTCAGTCACTCACCTGCCCTTCCATTCTCTTTCCTTGCCCGGCCCGCTTAACTCAATGAACACCAACACCTCAAAAAAAACATACCTACACACAACAAAAATCGGAGATAAAGTGGAGGATAAAGTCAAGGAGACACGCTGACCTTTACCCATGATCCTACTCCCGGCGCCAGTTCGTGTAAGCCGTGAGCAGAGCCTGACTGGTGGAAGCGGCAGCCTCCTTGCACCAAGACACACACACACACGCGCGCACACAATAACCCCCCGGGGGAGGAGAAAATGTCGGCTCAGCCGGCGCTGCAGCCTTCAGAGCATGCGCGCCTGCCACCAATCAGGCAAGGAGAGGCGGCCTCAGCAGCGAGGAGTACGTGTCAAACTGCAGCACCAGCCAGTGTGTAAAACCTCCAGCTGGCCAGGGCAAGGCGGTCAGGATTTGTCATCCAAAATGCATCACACATACATTTAACACAATGGACGCCACCCAGGCCGGACCAGGGATGTTTCCGGACTAAAGAGTCCCGGACTGGAGAAGTATAACCTGTAATGCTGATTGAGAATCATTTTAATTTTTTTTTTAAATGCAAATAATTGTAGAATTTTCAAGAGATCTTGTATAACAATTTTCTTCCCACTAAAAAATAGATCACAAGATAAAACCCGTTTTACAGTATAAATGGTATTAGTGCATGACAGTCTGAAATAAAAATGCAGTGAAGCACACAGTATAAAATCTGCATAAATTGTACTTCACGTGTCCGAGATTGAGAACCCGGTGGTGCGAGGTTCCCCCGAAGGGACGCGGCTGCGCAGTAATTTCAAAAATCCCGTGCAGGCCGCTCACCTGCTTTTACATTGTAAATATTGCGCAGCGCAGAACTTTAAAGGAACCGTGCATTAAAATAAATAGGCTACACTGAACAAAGTGCAGCCTACAGGGAACATCGACCACAGGTACAGCCCCACGTCTCAGCACTCTGTGGTGCTTCACCGAATCCACTGCTCAGTACTGCAGTGGTAGGAAATTTAGGTTCATTCTGGATGGATGGGCTGAATTACCTTCCTTATCTGTAATTATCTTGAGGTACGAGGGCTGTTGTGCATTTCTTTTTCTTGCTGCTGAATTTGGTCCTTCAACTTGGAAATTCTGCCACATTTATTCTCGTGGCAGTGATGGTCCATGGTCCTTTTTTTGATCATCTACTCACAAGCAGCGCAGACGTGCACTGATTTGCAGCACTTCAAAGAAAGAAAGAATCTTCATTTCTCAGCATGTCCCAAAGTACTTGACGGCCAATGAATTACTTTTGAAGTCTAGTCACTGTTTTATAGGCACATGTGGAAGCCAATTTGCGCACAGAAATGGCCAAATAGCGTTTTAACCATGTTGGTTTAGGGGTGAATGTCGGCCAGGCCACCGGGAGAAATCCCCTGCTCTTTGAAGTGTATATTAGCTTTTTGAAATCATCTAAAACATAGAAAATAGGTGCAGAAGTAGGCCATTCGGCCCTTCAAGCCTGCACCACCATTCAATATGATCATGGCTGATCATGCAACTTAAGTACCCCATTCCTGCTTTCTCTCCACACCCCTTGATCCCTTTAGCCGTAAGGGCCACATCTAACTCCTTTTTGAATATATCTAACGAACTGGCCTCAACTTTCTGTGGTAGAGAATTCCACAGGTTCATAATTCTCTGAGTGAAGAAGTTTCTCCTCATCTTGGTCCTAAATGGCTTACCCCTTATCCTTAGATTGTGACCCCTGGTTCTGGACTTCCGCAACATCGGGAACATTCTTCCTGCATCTTACCTGTCCAATCCCGTCAGAATTTTACATGTTTTTATGAGCTCCCCTCTCATTCTTCTAAATTCCAGTGAATATAAGCCTAATCGATCCAGTCTTTCTTCATATGTCAGTCTTGCCATCCCGAGAATCAGTCTGGTGAACCTTCACTGCACTCCCTCAATAGCAAGAATGTCCTTCCTCAGATTAGGAGACCAAAACTGAACACAATATTCAAGGTGTGGCCTCACCAAGGCCCTGTACAACTGCCGTAAGACCTCCCTGCTCCTATACTCAAATCCTCTTGCTATGAAGACCAACATGCCATTTGCCGCCTTCACCGCCTGCTGAACCTGCATGCCAACTTTTAATGACTGATGTACCATGACACCCAGGTCTCGTTGCACCTCCCCTTTTCCTAATCTGTCACCATTCAGATAATCTGCCTTCCTGTTTTTGCCACCAAAATGGATAACGTCACATTTATCCACATTATACTGCATCTACTGTGCATTTACCCACTCATCTAACCTGTCCAAGTCACCCTGCAGCCTCTTAGCATCTTCCTCACAGCTCTCACTGCCACCCAGCTTAGTGTCATCTGCCAACATGGAGATATTACATTCAATTCTTGTTAAATCATCATTAATGTATATTGTAAGTAGCTGGGGTCCCAGCACTGAACCTTGCAGCACCCCACTAGTCATTGCCTGCCATTCTGAAAAGGACCCGTTTATTCCTGCTCTTTGCTTCCTGTCTGCCAACCAGTTCTCTATCCACGTCAATACATTACCCCCAATACCATGTGTTTTAATTTTGCACACTAATCTCTTGTGGGACCTTGTCAAAAGCCTTTTGAAAGTCCAAATACACCACATTCATTGGTTCTCTCTTGTCCACTCTACGAGTTACATCTTCAAAAAATTCTAGATTTGTCAAGCATGATTTCCCTTTCATAAATTAACCAGCAGATTTAAACTTGTTTAAATCTGGAAAACCCTTTAATTTTTTTTTAATGCTGTTCAATTTCTGACGACTGAAAAGAGCTGACTGTGCCATCAATGAATTGTTGGAAGTTTTACTAGTTGTTGGAGCCCAGCAGGTATGATTTTGTGTGTGATTCAGTAAGCACATTTGGACTCCGTCTTTCCCCAATGCACAGGGATGCAAGTGAGCAGTGTAATTGCAGTTCCCCCAACTGTAGCATTCAACTGGTTCTGTTTGAATAACAGCCATAAGTGAAATAGATAACAGATCATCTGTCACTAAACTAAAACTAAACCAGGAGGAAATTACATTCTTTACTAATCCAATCAACATGCACTTTCCAGGCACATTATTTTAATAAAAGCCTTCTGTGAAGGAGAGAGAGATGTTTCATGTTGCTTCATCTTTGTTTTTGTTCACAGATCCAAGTGATAAAAGCCTTTGGCATTCTGAAGCGAGCTGCTGCAGAAGTGAACGTGGAATATGGTTTGGATGCGAAGATTGCAGATAGTATTGCGAAGGCAGCAAACGAGGTATGAACAGCCTGAAGGGTAATGGTTTATAATTTGTGTCATGGTGCATTCTGAGGTATAAGCCAAGATAGCTGAATCAGGAGGCAGGGAGAAAAGACAGGAGCAGCTGGTTGGGATGAGAGAAAGCAGCCTTAATAGCCATGGTCAATGGCAGCTGCAGGATCGGGGGAATCTAAAATGTCCAGGGGAGAGGGGGAATGGCATTGTTGGAGCTCCAGGAAACTTATAAGGGGGAAAAACTTTAAAAATAGATTAAAAGGAAAAGTTAACCGTTAGTTCTTTCTTTGTTACTTACCTTTACCAAGATGGCTGACTTACCAGAGGCTGAGAAATTCAGCTGCTCTACAGTGATGCCCGTTGGTCAGATTGTGTAATTGCATACTGACTCAAAGCTGTTTATTTTAAACTATACTTTCACTATAAAACAACAGGTATTGTGTGATAGGAAATACTGGAAATACTCAGCAGGACAGGCAGCATCTGTGGAGCGAGAAACAGTTAAAGTTTCAGGTCGGCAGAACTAGGAAAAGTTAGAGATTTAACAGGTTTTTAAGCAAGTGGAGGGGCAGGGAAAGGGGGGAGAGGAGGAAAGGACACAAGGGAAGGTCTGTGATCGGGTGGGAGGCAGAAGAGATTAAGGGACAAAAGGGATTATGCTGTAAGGCTAAATGAGATGGTAATGGGACAAGTTAAGATGAAACACAAGAAGGGAAACAAAGCAAAAGAAACAAACAGAAATCCTGTCTAAGGGAAGAGCAGAACTTCTTCAAGGTGGGCATTCCTAGAAGAGAAGTGGCAGTGAATTAAACACAAAATACTGCAAATGCTGGAATCTGAAATAAAAACAGAAAATGCTGGAAATACTCAGCAGGTTGTGTATTATTAGGCATTATGTGACAGTGACGTTGTGATACCAGAAGAACTAGCAGCAAGAGTAGGCCATTTGACCCTTCGATCCTGCTCCGCCATTTAATAAGATCATGGCTGATCTGATCATGGACCCACTTCCCTGCCTGCTCCCCATAACCCTTTATTACCTAATCGCTCAAAAATCTGTCGATCTCCGCCTTAAATATATTCAATGACCCAGCCTCCACAGCTCTCTGGGGCAGAGAATTCCACAGATTTACAACCCTCTGAGAGAAGAAATTCCTCCTCATCTCAGTTTTAAATGGGCGGCCCCTTATTCTGAGATTTTGCCCCCTAGTTTTAGTTTCCCCCGTGAGTGGAAATTCCTCTCTGCATCCACCTTTACTTTTATAAATCCTACAGGTATAACTATTGCAGGTAAATGTGGATACTTTTATAATGGAATCTCTTCAGAGGAGGTTGACATAGAAGCTTTCAATGGAAAAAAAGAAAAAGAAAGACTTGCATTTATATAGCGCTTTTCACGACGACCGGACGTCTCGAAGCGTTTTACAGTGTAGTCACTGTTTTAACTTAATTGAACTGAATTTAATGTATAATAAATCTCAAATACATCATTTTAATAGTATGGGTGGGGTGGGGGGGGTGGGGTTATATGTGTTTCTACACCCATTTCCAATTTTGTTATGAATAGCAAATAGTGGTATCTTCACCTTCTCCCCACTCCCCCTCCCTCCACCAACAACCTCCTGTTGTGTGTGTGCATAGGTCCAATTTTCATTGTATTGGGGTGGGGAACCCTCACAGTGGGCTTAACCTGTAGTATTTATTGTTAGAAAGGAAATAGGCAAAGCACTTTCTGTTCAAAATACGGCTTCTATCCTTGAATAAAAAAATCTGAAGATCAATAAGTTATTACTTATTACAACAACTGTGATTTTTCCACCGCATGAAGGCCACTTTGTTTGTGCCTCCTTCCCTCAGAGAGGGGGGCCTTTTCGGAGCAGCTTGGTTTGTCGCTGTATATGATCAGATTAAATCAGACCGTTGATAATACAAATTATTTTTCATTGCCGTTCTGGCTCACTAAACATGAATTTCAGAAAATTACATTACCAAGAAAAGATACAGAACACAATTGCAACATAAGTTTTCATCCGTATCACAACTAATGTCAATGTAGTGCCTTGCTGGAGCCAAAGGACCGAGTAAAGAAAACATTGATTATATTATTCTGGCAAAAAGTGTTGATAATTCCACTCTTATTAAAAAGACCTTGAAATCTTTTGTGTTTAGGTGTTGTAATGCTAATCAAGTCACTCTGCAATCCTTGCGACAATATTTTCAGAAACACATGAATCACATTCCTTGAAAATATTAAATTTGTGTAATAGGTGTTTTGGAGTTTTGGGTTTATATTTCATTGGAAATTAGCCCCAGCATTCAGTGCACACTGGAAACTACTCGTACTGACTTCCAAGTCACTGGTCCAGATATTATAGTCTCAAAGAAGCAATGAATATGTCCATTTCCTGCTGCAATTGTGGAGCATAAACACATGGGTCCCGATGTTGGTGGCCTAACTGCCTGCTGCCGCCAGCTGACACCAAGTTTTGCTGCCGTTTTCTTCTCGCCATTTTCCACCTGGGCTGGAGCGGGTGGGTGGTGTGTACCGCCGGGAACCGCCCGCTGACGCCCTCTGGTGGCCAATAGCGCAAGTGGCCTTCCTCCCGCCGAGCTGCCAGATTGGTGCGGGCGGGAGTCGGCGCCAGCGGTGGGGGGGGAGGAGGTTCGCCACGAGGAGGCTGTTCTAACCCCGACGGTAAGTACGAAGAAGGGGGAAAAAAAGGTTAATGAAAATATTGAAACTTTTTTTTTTACAGCGACTTACTTGGATGGAGTCCCCTGAAGGTGTTCCGGTGTCTTTTTTTTGTTTCCTATGATTTTTATTTTCAGGTCTTCCACCCTCCCTGGACCCAACTCCATCCTCGGCGGCATTTGGGTGGCAAAAGCCTTTGCCGCCGAGATTGACAGCTCCCGCCTGCTGCCGCCCAGATTGACGGCATAAGCCGCCGGGCGGTATTGCCACCTCTTTTATAGGAATCTTCCAGGCAAAGTACCGCCCAGTCTCTCGGCCATCGGCGGTCCTTTGGGCAGGCCTTGGCCTTCACCAATTTCGGCCCCGAGGACTGGTTCTGCCTATAGGCCTATTTCTGTGTTGTAATTTTAATGTTATTCTATGCAATCTCTCGCCCCCGCCCCCCCCACCATTCTTTTTCTGCCTGCCCTCCCAAGAAAAATTCCCAATACTACAAATCTCATAGGAGAAGATAATAATTGGTTCATGGTAGCACAGCTAGAGCAAAATGTAGTATTTTAAGAATCAAAGATGAGTGTAATTATGAACATATTTTTTTTCCCCCTAAAATCTCAATTTTACTCCCTTTCCCCTCCCTTTTGGAAAATTCCCAGTAGTATTTGTTGTAATACTGTAATCTACACAACATAAGAACATAAAAATTAGGAACAGGAGTAGGCCATCTAGCCCCTCGAGCCTGCTCCGCCATTCAAAAAGATCATGGCTGATCTGGCCGTGGACTCAGCTCCACTTACCCGCCCGCTCCCCATAACCCTTAATTCCCTTATTGGTTAAAAATCTATCAATCTGTGATTTGAATACATTCAATGAGCTAGCCTCAACTGCTTCCTTGGGCAGAGAATTCCACAGATTCACAACCCTCTGGGAGAAGAAATTCCTTCTCAGCTCGGTTTTAAATTGGCTCCCCCGTATTTTGAGGCTGTGCCCCCTAGTTCTAGTCTCCCCGACCAGTGAAAACAACCACTCTGCCTCTATCTTGTCTATCCCTTTCATTATTTTAAATGTTTCTATGTCTCATCCTTCTGAACTCCCAACGAGTAAAGACCCGGTCTAATCAATCTATCATCATAAGGTAACCCCCATCATCTCCGGAATCAGCCTAGTGAATCGTCTCTGTACCCCCTCCAAGGCTAGTATATCCTTCCTTAAGTAAGGTGACCAAAACTGCACGCAGTACTCCAGGTGCGGCCTCACCAATACCCTGTACAGTTGTAGCAGGACCTCCCTGCTTTTATACTCCATCCCTCTCGCAATGAAGGCCAACATTGCATTCGCCTTCCTGATTACCTGCTGCACCTGCAAACTAACTTTTTGGGATTCATGCACAAGGACCCCCAGGTCCCTCTGCACTGCAGCATGTTGTAATTTCTCCCCATTCAAATAATATTCCCTTTTACTGTTTTTTTTTTTCCAAGGTGGATGACCTCACATTTTCCAACATTGTATCCCATCTGCCAAACCTTAGCCCATTCGCTTAACCTATCTCAATCTCTTTGCAGCCTCTCTGTGTCCTCTACACAACCCGCTTTCCCACTAATCTTTGTGTCATCTGCAAATTTTGTTACACTACACTCTGTCCCCTCTTCCAGGTCATCGATGTATATTGTAAACAGTTGTGGTCCCAGCACCGATCCCTGTGGCACACCACTAACCACCGATTTCCAACCTGAAAAGGACCCATTTATCCCGACTCTCTGCTTTCTGTTAGCCAGCCAATTCTCGACCCATGCTGATACATTTCCTCTGATTCCGCGTACCTTTATCTTCTGCAGTAACATTTTGTGTGGCACCTTATCGAATGCTTTTTGGAAATCTAAATACACCATATCCATCGGTACACCTCCATCCACCATGCTCGTTATATCCTCAAAGAATTCCAGTAAATTAGTTAAACATGACTTCCCCTTCATGAATCCATGTTGCTTCTGCTTGATTGCACTATTCCTATCTAGATGTCCCGCTATTTCTTCCTTAATGATAGCTTCAAGCATTTTCCCCACTACAGATGTTAAACTAACCGGTCTATAGTTACCTGCCTTTTGTCTGCCCCCTTTTTTAAACAGAGGCGTTACATTAGCTGCTTTCCAATCCGATGGCACCTCCCCAGAGTCCAGAGAATTTTGGTAGATTATAACGAATACATCTGCTATAACTTCCGCCATTTCTTTTAATACCCTGGGATGCATTTCATCAGGACCAGGGGACTTGTCTACCTTGAGTCCCATTAGCCTGTCCAGCACTACCTCCCTAGTGATAGTGATTGTCTTAAGGTCCTCCCTTCCCACATTCCCGTGACCAGCAATTTTTGGCATGGTTTTTGTGTCTTCCACTGTGAAGACCGAAGCAAAATAATTGTTTAAGGTCTCAGCCATTTCCACATTTCCCATTATTAAATCCCCCTTCTCACCTTCTGAAGGACCAACATTTACTTTAGTCACTCTCTTCCGTTTTATATATCGGTAAAAGCTTTTACTATCTGTTTTTATGTTTTGCGCAAGTTTACTTTCGTAATCTATCTTTCCTTTCTTTATTGCTTTCTTAGTCATTCTTTGCTGTCGTTTAAAATTTTCCCAATCTTCTAGTTTCCCACTAACCTTGGCCACCTTATACGCATTGGTTTTTAATTTGATACTCTCCTTTATTTCCTTGGTTATCCACGGCTGGTTATCCCTTCTCTTACCGCCCTTCTTTTTCACTGGAATATATTTTTGTTGAGCACTATGAAAGAGCTTCTTAAAAGTCCTCCACTGTTCCTCAATTGTGCCGCCGTTTAGTCTGTGTTCCCAGTCTACTTTAGCTAACTCTGCCCTCTAGCCAATGGGTGGTGTTTTGCTACTGTATAGCAGTACTTTGCAGTGCTGGTCCAGTGGAGTCAGTAAGTTACAATTGCATAACTTAGTTTATTAAAGAAGTTTGATTAATACCACGAAATATCAGTGTTCGATTATTATAGCACAACAAAACTTTACCATTCCACTTACCAACCCCAATATTCTTTGACTCGTGCATCATCCTATACGTTGTGTATTATTATCTCAAGAACTAATTTATTCTGTTTCTGTTTTTCTTTGACAGTAAAAGTGAATAAAAGTTGGTGCTGTCATGTCCGCGGTGCAAGGATTTGAAAATGAGGTTTGCTATGTGTTTATTGCGCAGGTGATTGCTGGGAAGTTGGATGATCACTTTCCGCTGGTGGTATGGCAGACAGGTTCTGGAACACAAACTAACATGAATGTGAATGAAGTGATCAGCAACAGGGCAATTCAGATTCTTGGAGGTAAACTGGGCAGCAAGGATCCTGTACATCCCAATGATCATGTAAACAAGAGCCAGGTACTGGTCTAGGCCTCAGTTCTGTCCCCTTGACGTTTAAAACCTCTTTTACCCTTTCATGGTCCAGGGAAAGAGCAATGGTGATTTGCAGTTTTATCTTTGTTCTGTGTGAACATCATTTGTTTTCTCGTACGTAACAGGAAATGTATATCTTTCAGAAATGCACTAAAAGGTTTAATTTTAATTTGATTTGCAGTTATTTAAAAACAAAGTTGAAATTTTGCATGTGGTCCATAGTTTTAAGTTGTTTTAAAATGCAGCTTGTAAAAAATAATTTTATATTGATGGTGCATTTATTGATTCTAAGTTCAGTACTGAGTCAGTTTTGATCTGTGGTTTCCCCTCTTTCCCTCATTTCCAGAGTTCCAATGATACCTTCCCAACCGCCATGCACATTGCTGCTGCAAAAGAGGTGCATGAGGTGCTGCTGCCCGGACTGCAGAAGCTCCATGATGCACTTGAGGCCAAGGCCAACGAGTTTGCTGACATCATTAAGATTGGCCGCACTCATACACAAGATGCTGTGCCTCTATCATTAGGGCAGGTGGGTTAAAAGAAAACTTCATCTATTGTGCCATGAAATATCATAATAATAATAATTTTAAAAAGATAAATAGAGGAAAAACGTGAATGTTTGAAATCTGTCCCAAAAAGGAGAAACTGCTTGAAATGCACAGTAGGGCATCTTAAAGGAGGACAGTGAGATGGAGAAGTTTAGGGAGGGAATGCCAGAGCTTAGGGCCAAGGCAGTTGAAGGCACGGTCGCCAATGGTGGAGCAATTAAAATCGCGGATGCTCAATGGCCAGAGTTGGAGGAGCGCACATATCTTGGAGGGTTGTGGGGCTGGAGGAGGCTACAGAGTTGGGGAGAGACGAGGCCACGGAAGGATTTGAATACAAGAATGAGAATTTTAAAATTGAGGCATTGCTTAATCAGGAGCCAGTGTGGATCAGCGAGCACAGGAGTGATGGGTGAATAGGACTTGATGTGAGTTAGGACACGGGCAGCAGAGTTTTAGATTACTTGAAGTTTCCGGAGGATTGAAGATGGGAGGCCGGCCAGGAGTGCTTTGGAATAGTTAAGTCTACAGGTAACTAAGACATGGAATTGGGTTTCGGCAGCAGATGAGCTGAGGTAGGGGCGGAGTTGGGCGATGTTACGGAGATGGAAATGAGAGGGCTTAGTGATGGCATGGATATGTGGTCGGAAGCTCATCTTTGGGTCACCAAGGTTACAAACCGTCTGGTTCAGCCTCAGACATTTGCCAGGGAGAAGGGATGGAGTCGGTGGCTAGGGAACGGAGTTTGTGGTGGGGACCAAAGACAATGGCTTCAGTCTTCCCAATATTTTTAGTTGGAGGAAATTCCAGTACTGGGTGTCAGACAAGCAGTGTGAAAATGTAGAGACAGTGGTGGGGTTACGAGAAGTGGTAGGAAGTGGTAGAGCTGGATGTCGTCAGCATACATGTGCTAACTGATCCTGTGTTTTCGGATGATGTCACGAAGGGGAAGAATGTAAATGAGAAATAGGAGGGGTCCAAGGATAGATCCTTGGAGGACTTCAGAGGTAATGGTGTGGAACCAGGAAGAGAGGCCATTGCAGGTGATTCTCTGGCTACGACTGAATATATAGGAATGGAACCAGGCGAGTGCAGTCCCACCCAGCTGAAGGAGTGTGTTGGAGGAGGATGGTGTGGTCATCTGTGCCAAAGGCTGCAGACAGGTCAAGAAGGGATAGTTTACCATCGTCATAGTCACATAAGATTTCATTTGTGACTTTGATAAGAGCCATTTCAGTACTGTGGCGGGGTGGAAACCTGATTGGAGGAATTCAAACATGGAGTTCCGGCCAAGATGGGCACGGATTTGGGAGCAGTTGTTGTTGAAGCTGCTCGTTATTGTTTGGGCTTATCTTCTGGCCTGGAGCAGTTATTCTGATTGATCAAGCTGGCCACGGTGACAGCACTCTTCTGCATATAATGTTGCTGATGTTTCCATGGTGCTGAAGTCTGGCATTTTAGCAGATAACCAATGAGCAGTAACCAAAGAAGTAAAGCACACAATGATCAAAATACTCTCTCACACACTGCTTTTTATTTTACCAACAAACACACAAAAGTCAAGCAAATGTGAGTATTACGATCACATGCCCAATAATGGTGTTCATTAATCATTTTTTATTTACTAATCAAAAGTGCTATTATCCATATCTGGATTCCCAATTAGCTACATGTGGCCAGTGGCTAGTTTGTTAGAGAACACTGCTCTGAAGTGAAATATGGCTATTGGTACCTACTTTTCATCCTAGCAAAATGATTTGATGCATGTGTTTATAGGTGTGGCTGCCACTGTAAAGCTACAAACTAAGTTTGTGTTGGAAAGAAAGTATTTGTAATTTTTTGTGTTCATCAAGCAAGGGATATTCGTGCTGGGGAATAGAACATCTTCCAATTCTACCACAGTGTCAGTATCAAACATTCACTCATGAGGTTTAGGTCAGGTATAAAACTCCCTCTACTCTAACATTGTGCAAGGGGGAGGGGGATTGTCCTATGAGGAGAGATTGAGTAGACTAGGCCTATAGTCTCTAGAGTTTAGAAGAATGAGAGGTGATCTCATTGTAACGTACAAAATTCTTATCAGGCTAGATCAGGTAGATGCAGGGAGGATGTTTCCCCAGGCTGAAGAGTCTAGAACCAGGGGTCACAGCCTCAGAATAAGGGGTCGGCCATTTAGAACGGAGATGAGAAGAAATTTCTTCACTTGGAGATTGGTGAATTTTTGGAATTCTCTATCCAAGAGGACTGGAGATTCAGTCATTGAGTATATTCAAGACAGATATCGATAGATTTTTGGATATTCAGAGAATCGAGGGATATGGGGAGAGTGCAGGAAAGTGGAGTTGAGGTAGAAGATCAGCCATAATCTTATTGAATGGTGGAGCAGGTTCTAGGGACTGAATGACCTCCTTCTGCTCCTAATTCTTATGCATTAGCTCTAAATTCAGGAGAGTTCTGCTATGGTAGCAGTGTTTTTTTCTCTCTTTCCCACACTAGCAGTTCTTGCAGCTTCCTCAAGCAAAATTGCTAATTCGTCAAAAGTTGTGCCCACTTTTGTGCAGTGTCCTATACCAAGAACTGGATTGAAATTGCCTAAGTGCAAGGAAATCTTCATCTCATCAATCTAGATTGATTTGGAACAAAGGTGTTCAAGATAAAAGGCTAGCTTGCTAACCTAGTCTCTGGAAAACCATTTTTTTTTAAAATACTGTGTCCACGGTATCCTGGTGTGAAATATTTTTTCAAATTCGCTGAGTTACATTGTATTAGGTTTTTGTTTTGAAGTATTGATTTGAAATTCACAGTCTGTTGTGTTTATTCCTGTGTAGGAATTTAGTGGCTATGTACAGCAGATAAAATATAGCATGGAACGAATTAAGGCTGCAATGCCAAGAATATATCAGCTCGCAGCTGGCGGGACGGCAGTGGGAACAGGATTGAACACGAGGATAGGGTTCGCCGAGAAGGTGGCTGCCAAAGTTTCCGAGCTGACAGGTCAGGCGAAGCATTAAACAGTATCTGTGCAACAGCTATTATTGGTGATAATTCAGTTCTGTCTTGGAAGTTTTCAAATGTTACCATCTTTTACTGATAAACACAGTCCCGTGAGGTGAACAAACCCAATGTGTACCATTGCACAGAAAAGAAAAAACAATAATGCTGGAGATCTGAAATCTGATCATGATTTTCCAAAACATTAAACCCTCTTTCTCTGTTTTGGATAGCGACTGACCTATGCATCTTGTATGAGGACTCCCTTCCTCCCTTGTACAGTACATATTGGGGAATATATGCCATAGCAATATAATTACTCATAGTAGGAACACTCTGCCACAGCACCTTGCCTCGTATATTTTGGAAATAATGGTGTTTAACAAGATTAGAAAAGCACGCTGAATTTTGGCTTGTTATTAGGCATCTCCTTTTTAGGGTATTCTAAGCAATCCCTTTTACTTGTCTTTTCTATTTTTCCCATTCCTTGTCTCCGGTAGTCTTGCATTTAAAAAAGAATCTAGCTCACAGCAGAACAAAACCAATCTTGCTTTGATTAGTGTATGGTATTCCTGAGTTCAGTGGGATTGAACTGTTAAATGCTGGGCAGGACCATCATTACCTTTTGCACAGAGAAATGTTTATATATTGGCAGTAGGTGGCATTCAGCACACACCAGAGCGTGCATCCACAGACCAACTGGGAGGTGAAAAGCTGCAGCAGATGCAGAGTGACCACAGGAAATAATGTTGCCTTTGTTTTCAGGTTTACCATTTGTAACCGCGCCTAATAAGTTTGAAGCCCTTGCTGCGCACGATGCCTTGGTGGAACTGAGTGGTGCCATGAATGTTGTTGCCTGCAGTCTGATGAAGGTGGCCAATGATATTCGTTTTCTGGGCTCTGGCCCTCGCTCTGGTTTGGGTGAGCTCATTTTGCCTGAAAATGAGCCAGGGAGCAGCATCATGCCAGGTAATCCTGCAATCTGTGTTCGAACTAAGTACAGAAAAGTGTCTGTTAGAAGTTGCTGTATGTTGCTACCCGGTCTTGTGGGATGGATGCATGCAATAGAAATCCATAACTTGTGGCTTAAACTTTATTACAACACATTTTCAGTTTTACAAAGTGATGCTATGGAGCAAAAGAGCAGATATACTCACAAGACCAAGCTTTCCCCTGCAAAGATCTTAGTTGGTTCACAGAATGTTTGTGGTTTAAAGCCCTTCAGTAGAACAATACTAGGAAAGTTAGACTGATGTATTCCTGTCGGGGAAAGGTACAGTATGTGCTGTAGGCCCATATTTCTGGGCTTTAAAAGAACTACTGCTTATGTTGGTATATAAATGCCTACCATCGTCACATAACATCTTTGCTATTTTAGTGGCGTCACTAATCCATTTAAATGTATTAATGCTTGCATTAAAGTAATAGATAAATATTTTGTGAATCTGCTAAAAACCTAGAAAATAGAGCTGCTGATATGGTGGTTTGCTGTTAAGAGTTTCCTGTTGTGAGTTTAACTGCTATTAATTAGGTTTAAATGTGATTTCCTCATCTTTGCAATAAATTGTTTAGCAAGTTAGTTAGAATTGTGTAGTGTATTTTGTTGTGCTTATTTTTAATTCCTGTTTTCTTTTCTCTCTCTCACGGCCCATTTACCATGTAACATTCCTCAACCAACAGCCCAGATAGGTGACCTACACTTGTGCTTCTGAGAGTTTCTTCTGTTTCTGATGTTAATCACTTTACTCTTTTATTGGTTCCTGGGGCAGTGGTGCTCAACCTCTCCATCATTTTCCCCTTTAGCTTTAGCTGGTGCTACAGTTTGTAATCGAGTCATGTTGGAGGCCAAAGAGTTGCAATTTCCAGGACTAAATTTGTGGTTATTTGACTCTGTGGGATTAGAGGTAAATGGAGCCATGACAGCAGCTCGCAAAATACATAAAAATTTGTCTCTCTGACACCATTGTGTCCTTTGCTTTCAATAGCACAAGTACCACAACTTGCACTTCTTCATGTAAAAGTTTGTTATGAGATGAGTGAGGACCAGCTGAAGTCAGCTGTACCCTGATTTTTTTTTTAAATATCCGGGTGAGTATTGACCCCACTGCCATGAGTTGGAGGCAGGGCAGGACATATGGCAGGGCTTGCAGCAAACAGTGTCTATTTTACAATAAACAAAGTCTATTTAAACACAGGTCTCTACGAATTACAGCAAGAAAGAAAGACTTGCATTTTATATAGCGCATTTCACGACCTCTGGACATCCCAAAATGCTTTACAGCCAATGACGTACTTTTGAATTGTAATCACTGTAGGAAACACGGCCAATTTGCACACAGCAAGCTCCCACAAAACAGTAATGATAACGACCAGATAATTTTTTTTAGTGATGTTGATTGAGGGATAAATATTGGCTAGGACACCAAGGAGAACTCCCCTGCTCTTCAAAATAATGCCATGGGATCTTTTACATCCACCTGAGTTGGTTTAACTTCTCATTTGAATGACAGCACCTCCAACAGTGCAACTGTCCCTCGGTGCGGCCCTGTAGTATCAGCCTAGATTTTGTGGTCAAGTCTCTGGAGTGGGACTTGAATCCACAACCTTCTGACTCAGGCGAGAGTGCTACCCACTGAGCCACGGCTGACAATGTCATGACAAACCAAACTCATGGCTGATAAAAGCAGGATTATCTCTCCAGCAAAATGCCGTGAGTGGAGTATAGTTATATTAATTATGTGTAAAATCAATTCCAGTCACTTACTGCAGTGATTGATGAGGAAATTACCCAATCATCTCCATTCTGGCCGGGACTTGTGTCGCTATGTGCAGCCGTTTTTATTTTCTTTTTTCCATCAGGAAGGGCTTAGCCCGAGCTCAGCACTCCCCTGATAAGCTGCTGTTTGGGAAACTGTGAATGTGAACCTGATTGTCCTTTGTGTTAGCACTCCCACGAAACTGCACTACCTGGTTTTAGGGACCCACAGCTGACTGAGACAATGTTAGGACTAGACAGGATAATTGCTAAACTTGGGGGAGGCAGTTTCACTTCTTTTAGTTGTTAAAAGCATTTTCTTTTGCTGTCGTGTTTTTGTAGTTTTAAAAAAAAAGTAAACATTTTAACTCAAATCACAATTTCTGTGAATATGTGATTTAATTGTCACACAGTACTAATTGCGTTTTCTGTGTTTTGAAAGGCAAGGTGAACCCCACCCAGTGTGAAGCTGTTACCATGGTAGCAGCGCAGGTCATGGGAAATCATGTTGCTGTTACTGTTGGAGGAAGTAATGGCCACTTTGAGCTGAATGTTTTCAAACCCATGATTGTAAGTACTAAGAAACCTGTTTTTTTTTAAAGGAATTAGTAGTGATAAGTGTATGTTCCTTGGCAGATTGCTACTTATAAAGTGGTATAACATTATGAAGAAATGCACTGAGTGGCTGTAAAATGTTCATGATTTTTTTCTAACTACAACTGTGTTTGATGCACGGACCTTCACAAACGTGTGTGTTTTAAATAATATATCAATCCTCAAACGTTATTGCCAGTTACATTGTAGTGTGAGTCTTGTATTGATTTCTGGAACTGTAGAGCATGATACATTGCTAATTCTAAGATGGTGCAGAGCAAGGCCAGCATTAACTTTTGATTGGGAGGGAGAGGAGGAGGCCACAATGCCAAACAGAAAGTTCAAATGGCGGCTGGTTGTCACCAGGACTTTATTAATAAAGCCAAATAGCTTTATTGTCTGATGCTTCCTGTCAGCCATCTCTCTCAGATGTTGAACTGAGGTCCCAGCTGCCCTCTGAGGTGCATGTAAAAGAGCTGTGGCAAAGAACAGCGAAGATTTCTCCCAGGGTCCTAGCCAACATTATCGTTCAACCAACATCACGGAAAGAAACAGTTTAACATCTGTAATGGGGAAAATGCTTGAGGCTATCATTAAGGAAGAAATAGCGGGACATCTAGGTAGGAATAATGCAATCAAGCAGACGCAACATGGATTCATGAAGGGGAAATCATGTTTAACTAATTTACTGGAATTCTTTGAGGATATAACGAGCATGGTGGATCGAGGTGTACCGATGGATGTGGTGTATTTAGATTTCCAAAAGGCATTCGATAAGGTGCCACACAAAAGGTTACTGCAGAAGATAAAGGTACGCGGGGTCAGGAAATGTATTAGCATGGATCGAGAATTGGCTGGCTAACAGGAAGCAGAGAGTCTGGATAAATGGGTCCTTTTCGGGTTGGAAATCGGTGGTTAGTGGTGTGCCACAGGGATCGGTGCTGGGATCACAACTGTTTACAATATACATAGATGACCTGGAAGAGGGGAGAGAGTGTAGTGTAACAAAATTTGCAGATGACACAAAGATTAGTGGGAAAGCGGGTTGTGTAGAGTACACAGAGAGGTGGCAAAGAGATTGAGATAGGTTAAGCGAATGGGCTAAGGTTTGGCAGATGGAATACAATGTTGGAAAATGTGAGGTCATCCACCTTGGAAAAAAAAAACAGTTAAAAAGGAATATTATTTGAATGGGGAGAAATTACAACATGCTGTGGTGCAGAGGGACCTGGGGGTCCTTGTGCATGAAAACTCTTTTGGAGTTTACCTGAAAAAACATAAACATTAAACCGTGCCACCCGCCCTGGATGACACACCATAAAACGTCGAGGATGGGTTTCGAACCCACGCGTGTAGAACACAATAGATTAGCAGTGCATCGCCTTAATCACTCGGCCAACGCGTGTCAGGCCTCCTTGTGCATGAATCCCAAAAAGTTAGTTTGCAGGTGCAGCAGGTAATCAGGAAGGCGAATGGAATGTTGGCCTTCATTGCGAGAGGGATGGAGTACAAAAGCAGGGAGGTCCTGCTGCAACTGTATAGGGTATTGGTGAGGCCGCACCTGGAGTACTGCGTGCAGTTTTGGTCACCGTACTTAAGGAAGGATATACCAGCCTTGGAGGGGGTACAGAGACGATTCACCAGGCTGATTCCGGAGATGAGGGGGTTACCTTATGATGATAGATTGAGTAGACTGGGTCTTTACTCATTGGAGTTCAGAAGGATGAGGGGTGAACTTATAGAAGCATTCAAAATAATGAAAAGGATAGACAAGATAGAGGCAGAGAGATTGTTTCCACTGGTCGGGGAGACTAGAACTAGGGGGCACAGCCTCAAAATACGGGGGAGCCAATTTAAAACCGAGCTGAGAAGGAATTTCTTCTCCCAGAGTTTTGTGAATCTGTGGAATTCTCTGCCCAAGGAAGCAGTTGAGGCTAGCTCATTGAATGTATTCAAATCGCAGATGGATAGATTTTTAACCAATAAGGGAATTAAGGGTAATGGGGAGCGGCCAGGTAAGTGGAGCTGAGTCCACGGCCAGATCAGCCATGATCTTTTTGAATGATGGAGCAGGCTCGAGGGGCTAGATGGCCTACTCCTGTTCCTAATTCTTATGTTCTTATCTCACAGCTGTATGTGGGACCTTGCATTTTCCTACATTACAACACTGACTACACTTCAGAAGTACTACTTTGGCTATGAAGTGTTTTGGGATGTTCTGAGGTCATAAATGCAAGTTCTTCCTTCCTTTCTTTATTTAATTTCCTCTTCATCTCCTGCCCTCAAAGTGTCTTCTATTAAAGGCGCTATATAAATGCAAGTTGTTGAGACTAGTTATTTGAAATGCAATAATGATGAAAAGATTTGTGTACTCACCCAAATTTGCCGATGTTAGAATTTGTTGTCTGCACAGCCCTTCTCACTTTTTGGAAAATAACCAATTCATAGAATTTACAGCACAGAAACAGGATATTTGATCTATGCTGCTATTTCTGCTTCACAAGAGCCTCCTCCCACGCTTCACCTCATCTCACTCCATTACTATATCCCTCATGTATTTATCTAGCTTCCCCTTAAATGCATCTATACTAATATTGGGAAGACCGAAGCCATTATCTTTGGATCCCGCCACAAACTGCGTTCCCTAACTACTGACTCCATCCCTCTCCCTAGCATCAATCTCAGGGTGAACAAGTCTGTTCGAAACCTAGGTGTCATATTTGACCCTGAAATGAGCTTCCAGCCACATATCCGCGGCATAACTAAAACCGTCTTTTTCTACCTCCGTAACATTGCCCGCCTCCGCCCTGCCTCAGCTCTTCTGCTACTGAAACCCTCATTTATGCCTTTGTTACCTCTAGACTTGACTGCTCCAACTCACTCCTGGCCAGCCTTCCACATTCTACACTACATAAAATTGAAGTCATCCAAAACTCAGCAGCCCATGTACTAACCTGCACCAAGTCACAATCACCCATCACCCCTGTGCTTTCTGACCGACATTGGCTCCCAGTTAAACAACACCTCGATTTCAAAATTCTCATCTTTGTTTACAAATCACTCCATGGACTTGCCCCTCCCTATCTCTGTAATCTTTTTCAGTCTCACAATCCCACAAGATGTCTGCGCTCCTCAAATTCTGGCCTCTTGAACATCCCTCATTATAACTGTTCAACCATCGGCGGACGTGCCTTCAGCTGCCTGGGTCTTAAGCTCTGGAACGCTCTCCCTAAATCTCTCCGTCTCTCTACCTCTCTTTCCTCATTTAAGATGCTTGTCAAAACCTACCTCTTCAAACAAGCTTTTGATTATCTGCCTTAATTTCTTCTGTGGCTCAGTGTCAAATTTATCTGTTTGTCTGTAACACTGTTGTGAAGCGCCTTGGGATGTTTTACTACGTTAAAGGCACTATATAAATAAAAGTTATTATTACGGGGAAGTTGGCGAACAAGAGAAATTAGGGATAGTGTTAAATCCAAGAAAGAAGCATCTAAATTGGCCAGAAAAAGCAGCAAACCTGAAGACTGGGAGAAATTTAGAATTCAGCAGAGGAGGACAAAGGGTTTAAGTAGGAGGGGGGAAATAGAGTATGAGAGGAAGCTTGCAGGGAACATAAAAGCTTCGAGAGATATGTGAAGAGTAATGTAGATCCCTTGCAGTCAGAATCAGGTGAATTCATAATGGGGAACAAGGAAATGGCAGACCAAATGAACAAATACCTTGGTTCTGTCTTCACTAAGGAAGTCACAAATAACCTCCGAAAATACTAGGGGACCAAGGGTCTAGCGAGAAGGGGGAACTGAGGGAAATCCTTATTAGTCAGGAAATGGTGTTAGGGAAATTGAAGGGACTGAAGGCCGATAAATCCCCAGGGCCTGATAGTCTGCATCCCAGAGTACTTAAGGAAGAAGCCCTAGAAATAGTAGATGCATTGGCGGTCATTTTCCAACATTCCATGGACTCTGGATCAGTTTCTATAGATTGGAGGGTAGCTAATGTAACCCCACTTTTTAAAAAAGGAGGAGAGAGAAAACTGGTAATTATAGACCAGTTAGCCTGACATCAGTAGTGGGGAAAATGCTAGAATCAGTTATGAAAGATGTAATAGCGCATATGGAAAGCAGTGACAGGATCGGTCCAAGTCAGCTTGGAATTTTGAAAGGGAAATCATGCTTGACAAATCTTCTAGAATTTTTTGAGGAAGTAACTAGTAGAGTGGACAAGGGAGAACCAGTGGATGTGGTGTATTTGGACTTTCAAAAGGCTATTGACATGGTCCCATACAAGAGATTAGTGTGCAAAATTAAGGCACATGGGATTGGGGTTAATGTATTGACGTGGATAGAGAACTGGTTGGCAGACAGGCAGCAAAGAGTGAGAATAAACGGGTTCTTTTCAGAATGACAGGCAGTGACTAGTGGGGTACAGCAAGGTTCAGTGCTGGAACCCCAACTATTTACTATATATATTAATGATTTAGACAAAGGAATTGAATGTAATATCTCCAAGTTTGCAGATGACACAAAGCTGGGTGGCAGTGTGAGCTGTGAGGAGGATGCTAAGAGGCTGCAGGGTGACTTGGACAGGTTAGGTGAGTGGGCAAATACATGACACATGCAGTATAATGTGGATGAGTGTGAGGTTATCCACTTTGGTGGCAAAAACAGGAAGGCAGATTATTATCTGAATGGTGACAGATTAGGAAAAGGGGAGGTGCAACGAGACCTGGGTGTCATGGTACATCAGTCATTGAAAGTAGGCGTGCAGGTATAGCAGGCAGTTAAGAAAGCAAATGGCATATTGGCCTTCATAGCGAGAGGATTTGAGTATAGGAGCAGGGAGGTCTTGCTGCAGTTGTACAGGGCCTTGGTGGGGCCACACCTTGAGTATTATGTGCAGATTTGGTTTCCTAATCTGAGGAAGGACATTCTTGCTATTGAGGGAGTGCAGCGAAGGTTCACCAGACTGATTCCCAGGATGGCAGGACTGACATATAAAGAAAGACTGGATCGACTAGGCTTATATTCACTGGAATTTAGAAGAATGAAAGGGGATCTCATAGAAGCATATAAAATTCTGACGGGATTAGACAGGTTAGATGCAGGAAGAATGTTCCCAATGTTGGGGAAGTCCAGAACCAGGGGTCAGTCTAAGGATAAGGGGTCAGCCATTTAGGACCGAGATGAGAAGAAACATTTTCACCCAGAGAATTGTGAACCTGTGGAATTCTCTACCACAGAAAGTTGTTGAGTCTAGTTCGTTGGATATATTCAAAAGGGAGTTAGATGTGGCCCTTACGGTTAAAGGGATCAGGGGGTATGGAGAGAAAGCAGGAATGGGGTACTGAAGCTGCATGATCAGCCATGATCATATTGAATGGTGGTGCAGGCTTGAAGGGCCGAATGGCCTGCTCCTGCACTTATTTTCTGTGTTTCTATTAATATTCTCCACAACCATTCCTTGTGGTAGCGAGTTGCACATTCTCACCATTCTCTGAATTGTATGTCTGGTTTTGTTATGGAGCTTTAAAAATGCACGAGGCCTACAATATTGAACAATTTTCAGGAAACTGTGTGCTGGAGTGGGTAACAAAACAATCTAACTTCGGTGGATCTTAAAGATCTTAATGAGAATGAGGCATGTTCTCCCCACACACATACTTGTTATTCCAATGCACAGCAACTTTGCAGTCAGCTGTTTTAGTTTATGAGAGGTCTGATATAAGGTTTGGTGAATGCTACAATTTCCTGATGCAGAAGAAAGCTTTTTTTAAAGACTGCAGTGATGGGCCATCATTAGGTTGGGGGAAAGAGGAGTTTACATTGCTATTAATCCTCATCATTCCTGATTTGGATACATTCGATATGATCATAAACATTGAGAAATGTTCAGCTTTTCATATTAACTGCATTTTCTAATCACCAACATGATTTAATGTATTTTGTTTTTCTCTTCCAGATTAAAAATGTGCTGAATTCTGCACAATTGATTGGAGATTCGTGTGTCTCCTTCACAGACAACTGTGCGGTTGGAATTCAGGCTAACACAGAAAGAATTAACAAGTTAATGAATGAGTCACTGATGCTGGTGACAGCACTTAACCCACATATTGGTAAGAGAGTAGACAGTAAATGGTGTATTTTATTGCTTTTTGAATTTACTTTGGGAAACCGCTGACTGCCAGTAGGAAGCAGAGCGATGAAATACTTGGGATCAATATTCCTACTGTGATTGACAATCACTGCATGATAAAATTCCTGCTGTATCCGAGTACTGATTTTTGAATGTTTTTTGCTCCTCTGTGCTTCTTTGTATAAAGATTCTATAAGTGCTTCCCCAAAACTTAGTGTGTCAGCATGTAATGATGAGTAAGACAAAACAAAAGACGAAGCCATCTCTTATCTTTGAACGGAAGCCCCTACCTTCACAGAAAACAACCTCTTATGGCTGGAATCAGGAGAGCTAGTGGAATATTGCTAACCGTTCCTGAATGGAATTGTTGACTCAAAAATACAAATGTTCAGTCTGCAGTGTGCAACACTTTCAGCGGAGGAACTATGACCTTGTGGGGACTGCTGTTGTGTCCAGCATAGTAAAAGAACAGATTGCTGATTCAGAAGAGGGCTCAAGACAGCTGACTTGGATGCTAAACCAGTTTGTTAACTGTAAAGTGAGTCTCGGAGGCTCCAGCTAGTACCAAATAAATCATTGAGTAAAACTTAGTGGATTGGGATAATTGGCAGTGCAGTGATTGGTGCTTCAGTGCCAGTTTGTTGACTTCTATACTGGTCAGTACTGCACTCTCCACTTCTCAGTCTAAAATAAAGGAATCCACAGCAGGTTAAGGTACTCGTTATCAAGTGACTTGGTACTTTGGAGCATCCATCACTGAATACGCACGAGTAGAGACGCAAGGAACTTGTGTGGCTGGCTACCAATGATTTGGATTGACTGCAATCGCAATACTTTGCATTTATATAGCAACTTTAACATAGTACAGCATCCCAAGTTGTAGCACAGAGGCGTGAGGAAGCTGGATGCTGAGCCAAGGAAGGAGAAATTAGGAGGGATGGCCCAAAAGCTTGGTCGAAGATGTAACTTTTAGGGAGGGTCTTAAGAGGAGCGAGATAGAGGGTTTAGGAAAAGATTCCAGACAGTGATCCCTAGATGGCTTCAGACATGGCTGCCAGTGTTGGAGCCAGGAGAGAAGGAATGGCCAAGTAATTAAACTCTGCTGAGGTGGATGGGACTGACCTTGGATGAGTTGAAGACTGGTGCTTGTGGACGTGTGTACTGCCCTGATAGTGGAATGCTCAGTGGCACTGGCACCAACTTATGCAGTATCCTTTGACCTTGACTTGAGTCATTGAGGAGAATCTGAAACATAACTGACCAGCATTCAGATCCTGCGCCAGTGACAAACACCTCGGGCATTTGCTGTGTCCACCAGAACAGGTGAAGACACTTCATTGTATTTAAAATGAAATAAGAAATGCGAAGTACATTTTTAAAAAATGATTATTTGTTTTTGGTATGCGGGGGTCGCTGGCAGCAGCGGCATTTAATAACCCGAGATGGTGGTGGTGGCTCCTCTTTTTGAACCACTGCAGTCTGTGTTGTGAACGTGCTCCCAAAATACTATTAGGCAGGGAGTTCCAAGATTTCGACCCAGCGATATATGTCCAAGTTAGTATGGTGTGTAATTTGGAGGGGAAGTGGAGGGCAGTAATTGGCCAGGTTGGAATTGTGCTGTTTGTGGACTGGGCGTACCTGAATAATTTTCCACAATGATAGTTAGATCTGTACTTAATTTAATCGCACTTAGCACGATGGTAATGCCAAATGGCAAGATGGAGGGTGTCCAAGGTATAAAGATGGGACTTGGTCTCCACGAGGACTGTGCGAAGGTCACTGCTACCAATGCTGTCATGGACAGATTTTAACACGACAGGCCCATTGGTTAGTGGGTTTTTCCCTCGTGTTGGTTCTCTCACCACCTGCTGCAGGCTCAGTCTGGCAGCTATGTCCTTCAGGACTCGGCCAGCTCAGTCAGTGGTGGTAAAACCGAGCCACTCAGTGATGGATATTGGCATCCTCCACTCAGAAAGTACATTCTGTGTCATTCATACCTTCAGTGCATCCTCCAAATGGTGCTCAACATGGAGGAGTTCTGATTCATCAGCTCAGAGAGGGCAATAGGTGGTAATCAGCAGGAGATTTCCTTGCCCAAGTTTGATCTGAAGCCATGAGACTTCATGGGGTCCGGAGTCACTGTTGAGAACTCCCAGGGCCACTCCACTGCCACCAACTGCATAATACTGTGCCAGCACCTTATGGTGGGTCTGCCCTGCTAGTGAGCCAGGATATACCCAGGGATGGTGAGAGAGGAGTCTGGAACTTTGATTAATTGGCATAATAAGGTGCGGCTAAGTCAGGCTGCTGTTTGACTAATCTGTACAACAGCTCTCCCAACTTTGGCATCAGTCCTCAGATGTTAGTGAGGAGGACTTTGCTAGGTTGATTGGGCTGGATGTGCCTTCTTCACGCCCTAATTCAGTGGTCTTGTTCTGCATGTGTATTGAGTAATACAGGTATTCTGTCAAGTTAGATTCATCCAGCAGATGCTAATGCACATTTTTGATCAATAATGGCACATCTAGTTTTTCATTGCCGTTTCAGCAGGCTTCATGTGCAGACAGCTGAGAATGAACTACAGTTACATGGATTGCTCTTGGAGTGATGTGAAACGCTACCTGCCATGAAATTGCTGGAAGCAGTCTGGGTTGTTTGTAACCAAGGAATGATGGTTTTTATTTCTCGTCATAAACAGGTTATGATAAAGCAGCGAAGATTGCCAAGACAGCTCACAAGGAAGGCACAACACTAAAAGAAATGGCCGTCAAGCTGGGATTTGTTACACCGGAGCAATTTGAAGAGTGGGTCAAACCCCATGAAATGTTGGGCCCCAAGTAACTTTTGACAGTACTTCAGCCCCAATTGTTCTACAATAATGGAAAATAAATGTTTTGTGAAACTGCTAACTGCAATCCTTCTGTGCAGTCTTTATTATTTAGCATGAAGAATACATTGGTAGTGCACAAAGTTTACACTCGCCAGTGTTCCGTTCTAAAGAGGAGGAACACAGCACTTGAGCTCATGAATAATGCTCTATATTTCTTTCTACCACTGCAATCTGTGCAGCTAAATGATTGGCTGCGCCTGAACTTGAGACTTTTGTCCATGTTTTTGAGACAAACTTGCAATGCATTTCATAACAGCCACAGTCCGATAACAACGAGGTGGTATTGTCCATGATTCACCTGATCAGAAAGAATCTGTTGCAGCCACCTAAACTTGTGATTTTTTTTCAGATTTTAATCTAACAGATTAAAATAGTTTTCGGAATATTTTGGGAGCAGCAAACCAAGCTGCCTAAAACTGGCTTTGTTGCAGCGAGCTGCGGATGGAGCACTCACGCACATGCTTGCAATGTCCTTGGAGTTTGGAGCGTGGAAAGAAGACCGCTGATGTTGAATATAATGTAGGATGATGCTAACTGGTACTTTTTATTTCTATAGCAATTTTCAATGTGCCTTGTACTTACCAAGATCATAGCAATGTTAAGAAAAAGAAAAAATACCCATTTTTTTTCCTTGCCTTGAGATAATCTGAAGAGGCTGTTGCCTCTCTTTTTTTAAAAAAAAAAAGGAGGGAGAAAGAAAACACGGGATTATAGACCAGCTAGCCTGACATCGGTAGTGGGGAAAATGTTGAAATCAATTATTAAAGATGTAATAGCAGCGCATTTGGAAAGCAGTGGCAGGATCAGTCCAAGTCAGCATGGATTTATGTAACTAGTAAAGTGGACAAGGGATGTGGTGTATTTGGACTTTCAAAAGGCTTTTGACAAGATCCCACACGAGATTAGTGTGCAAAATTAAAGCACATGTTATTGGGGGTAATGTATTGACGTGGCTAGAGAACTGGTTGGCAGCAAGGAAGCAAAAAGTAGGAATAAACGGGTCCTTTTCAGAATGGCAGGCAATGACTAGTGGGGTACCGCAAGGTTCAGTGCTGGGACCCCAGCTATTTACAATATACATTAATGATTTAGACAAAGGAATTGAATGTAATATCTCCAAGCTTGCAGATGCTAAGCTGGGTGGCAGTGTGAGCTGTGAGGAAGATGCTAGAAGGCTGCAGGGTAACTTGGACAGGTTAGCTGAGTGGGCAAATGCAGTATGATGTAGATAAATGTGAGGTTATCCACTTTGGTGGCAAAAACAGGAAGGCAGAATATTATCTGAATGGTGACAGATTAGGAAAAGGGGAGGTGCAATGAGACCTAGGTGTCATGGTACATCAGTCATTGAAAGTCATTGGCATGCGGTGAAGAAGGCAAATGGCATGTTGGCCTTCATAGTGAGAGGATTTGAGTATAGGAGCAGGGAGGTCTTACTGCAGTTGTACAGGGCCTTGGTGAGGCCACACTTGGAATATTGTGTACAGTTTTGGTCTCCTAATCTGAGGAAGGACATTCTTGCCATTGAGGGAGTGCAGCGAAGGATCACCAGACTGATTCCCGGGATGGCAGGACTGACATATGAAGAAAGACTGGATCGACTAGGCTTATATTCACTGGAATTTAGAAGAATGAGAGGGGATTTCATAGAAACATATAAAATTCTGACAGGATTGGACAGGTTAGAATGTTCCCGATGTTGGGGAAGTCCAGAATCAGGGGTCACAGTCTAAGGATAAGGGGTAAGCCATTTAGGACTGAGATGAGGAGAAACTTCTTCACTGAGAGTTGTGAACCTGTGGAACTCTCTACCACAGAAAGTTGTTGACGCCAGTTTGTTAGGTATATTCAAAAGGGAGTTAGATGTGGCCCTTACAGCTAAAGGGATCAAGGGGTACGGAGAGAAAGCAGGAATGGGGTACTGAAGTTGCACGATCAGCCTTGATCATATTGAATGGTGGTGCAGGCTCGAAGGGCCGAATGGCCTACTCCTGCACCTATTTTCTATGTATCTATACCAAGGACACTAGATAGTATTTATAAAATAAACACCATCATAGAATCATTTAGCACGGAAGGCGTGCCTGTGCCAATTCTATGAAAGAGCTGTCCAATTAGTTCCATTCTCTTTCTCCATTGTCCTGCAAAACCATCAAATAAAGTGTAAAGTGCTATAAACTGTTCATCCTTGCGGTCTGCCACCACATCTCGATCTCTTATCTCCCGTGTATTACTGATGTCTGCTTTCCACTTATTTCTGACTGGCTGCCACCTTGCTCTGTTCTTTCTGTTCTTTCTCTGACCACCCTTAACACCTAGTTTGCATCCTAAATGCCACAGCAACCACATACATGGCCTTTTTTTGGCTGCTGCTTCAGAACAATTTAACAGTTCTCCCAATCTCTCTCACACTTTCACAATTCAAAGACAATCTCTATAATCATGGGAATACTATACTGGTTCTGATGCAGTATGATACGTAACTGCTTGGTCTGACTGAACGTAACAGATTTGTGTTATGTGCTCAACCCTATGCGTTGCTGAATCATTCTGGGACTTCTGATATGCTCTATTCAGTGCTCTTGTGTGCTTAGGAATTGAATATTTTCCATCTATTATTATTAAATGTTCTATAATGGAGCTTAATGTAAAATATCATAGGCCAGTAATTATATAACTGATAAATTGTTATAACGGACCTTACTGAAAAACCTGGGTATATTCATTAAGTGAGTTTTTATTGACTTTTGGAAAGAAGTGTCCAATATATTTGCTGAAAATATTTATAAAACAGATTAGGCTATTTAAGAAAGTGTGCAAGAACTGAGACAGACTGGCATAGCAATGTGTCGTACACAGCATGTGCAAACAGTGTGATGACTGAATTTGATGGTTATCTTTAGAGAAATAAAGTTTTGATAAATTAGCTAGTTTGATTATGTTTCTCTGTTAGTTCCACACTTCCGCCCCCCCCCCCCCCAATCTCCCTGTGCTGTACACCTTACGTAGACGAGAGGGAGATTTGGTCCTAAAACTCTGAATGCCATTCTAGCTGATAACTAGAAGTGTAAGAGTGACTAAGATAACTAGCCATACAGTTTTTCACTCCCAAATGAGGAGCTCACAGTGTAGAAGGAACTCAACACATGAAGAAAATCATGGGTACGGACCAGTATCCTACCACACCATAGCATCCCATTCTGGAACTCCTACACACTGTGCCGCACCATCAAAATGGCATAATTTCAAGCTGCTTGCATTGCTTTTGCAGGACATAGTAATTTTGAACTAATATATGTATTTACAGACTGCAACCATAGCCGGGCCCCAGGGTTGTTCAGAGTCAGCGCAGAGTGATGGGAGTAGAGTTCATTCACTTAGTCTGTACAAATTATTGACCTATTTTTTTCACACTGGAATAATTATTAGGCTGTTATCCAAGTGGCTGAGTCATTTTTAAAAGAAAGCAATGATCGATTTCTCCATGAGAGATGTACGTCACAGTGCACTGCAGTGAAAAAGCATCACAAATCAGTGTGACAGCACAGTTCCATAGCAACAGGTAGCAATTTTGATAACATGATCGGACTGCTCTCTAGGAGATTGAGTATGCTTATTGCGTTTGCGTAAAACATACTGGGGTATAATATTTAATTTGGGGGAAATAAGGATGAATGGGCTGGATTTTAGACTTCTATTTTTGGGGCGAAAACGGAGGTGGGGCGGGAAAATTACCATCCGGGAATAGTCTGCACTTTGGAAAGGAATTTTTGCCATCTTGGCCCTACGTCAGGGGGCACAGTGCGAAGGGGGGCGTTGTACACTTTTGAGGCACAAAAATGGGAAACTCGTGAACTAAAGTGCCAGACTATGTGTGCTCTGAGAGGGGCCTGGGGAGGGGAGGGGTGGGGAATAAAACTTTAAAAGCACAAAAACATTCCCAAAACATTGCCCCCACTACCACAACACAAATCATTGAAAAAATTAAAAGAACAAACGCTCTCACTTACCTTCGGAGTATTTTACTTTCCTCACCACTGCCGGCATGGCTGGACCGCACTGATTTCCCAGGCGATCATTGCTGGCATACTTCCGGGCGAACGGATCGGGAAAATGGCCAAACTATTGCCTGTATCGCAACCAGAGGTGTTGCACACCCAGCGCAGCTCTTCCCGGCGGTGCTGCTGAGCGCTGCTGCATAAATGGACTGGAGGGTCGCGAAGGGGCATAGGAGACCTGAACGCCGCCTTCCACGTCGCTCTGCGGCGAAACCCGGACGCAAAGGACCGGAAAATCCAGCCCAATACTTTATATGTATTTGCTTTTCACTATCTTAGGACATTCCAGCCAATTAAGTACTTTTGAAGTGATACTGGTTGAGGGATAAATATTGGCCAGAACTCCCCTGCTCTTCAAATAGTTCCAAGGGATCTTGTACATCTACTGAGAGGGCTGTGGTCTAATGCCTGATCCAAAAGACAGCACATCCGTCAGTGCAGCATTACACTCATCCTTTCCTGGGTGCAGATATCACAATCGTGTGCTTCTATTTTTACAGGGGTAAGGCAGAGAGAGATAGAATAAATCAAATTAAATTGATTAGCTATGATTATACCATTAATATGATTAATTCGCTTCGAAGTGGCTCCATTTAGCACAGGTCTGGGAGCTATTGAAGACAGCATCATTAATATTTTTGAATTATTCAGCAACACTAACTTGATTTACAAAGGCGTCATTAATCACAGAATTAAAAAGCTGAAAACTGCATGCTATTGCTAAAATGACTCCAGCAACGGTGCTATATTAATTTTCTGCATTAGTTCTAGTGACTGAATAATTCAAAATATTTAACGTGATTTTGAGCTGCTTCTGAGTTTAAATCAGTGCTGTACAATTATGACAGTTATGACTGAATAATGTAATCCGGTATTAATTTAAATTTTCAAGTAGTGAATCTTTTCCACTATCAAAATTCAGGAGGCAGCTATGGGGATATAATCCGGCTTGTCAAAATTATTACCAATGTGATTCCCACCCACCACCCCAATACAGATAAATTTTAAATATTTGTACATTAAGTATCCTACTGTTTCCACCAGTTTAGGGAGTCATTGACGAACAATGTGAAGAAAGAGGTTGAGATTTTTTTTACACAATGTTGCTGGAGCACAGGCTGATTTACGACAGGGCGAGACCATTTCACCTTCAAAGGATCCGTGGATAAATATTTGAAACTGAGAACGACACAGGATTTGAGGAAAAAGCAGGGCGATGGATTAGTTTTCAATTATTCTAGCAAAGAGGTGGCACAGACATGTACTTATCAGCAGGAATCACCAAATTGTGATCAGGGTGGGAAGCATGAGTGATTTTGTGCCTTAACTGGGACAGAGATTAATTATGGTGTAGTACTCAGTCTGGCATTGACCAGTGGTGAAACCTGAAATGAGACTCAGTACCACACAAGTGGTACATTTTGCCACTAAGGAATTGTGAGAGCTCAAATTACATAAGTACTACGTAAGAAATAGGAGCAGGAATAGGCTATTTTACCCCTCGAGCCTACTCTGCCACGTAATAAGACCATGGCTAATCTGATCATGGACTCAGCTCCACTTCACTGCCCGCTCCCCATAACCTTTGCTCCCCATAACCCTTTACTCCCTTATCGCTCAAAAATCTGCCCATCTCTGCCTTAAACATATTCAATGTCTCAGCCTCCACAGCTCTCTGGGGCAGAGAATTCCATAGATTTATGACCCTCTGAGAAGAAATTCCTCCTCATCTCAGTTTTAAATGGGCGACCCTTTATTCTAAAACAATGCCCCCTAGTTCTAGATTCCCCCATGAGTGGAAACATCCTCTCTGCATCTATCTTGTCGAGCCCCCTCATTATCTTATATGTCTCAATAAGATCACCTCTCATTCTTTTCAACTCTAATGAGTACAGGTCTAACCTGCTCAACCTTGCTTCATAAGTCAACCCCTTCATCTCAGGAATCAACCGAGTGAACCTTCTCTGAACTGCCTCCAATGCAAGTATATCCCTCCTTAAATAAAGAGACCAAAACTATGCAGTACTCCAAGTGTGGCCTCACCAATACCCTGTACAGTTGTAGCAGGACTTCTCTGCTTTTATACTCTATCCCCCTTGCAATAAAGGCCATCATTCCATTTGCCTTCCTGATTACTTGCTGTACCTGCATACTAACTTTGTGTTTCATGCACAAGGACCCCCAGGTCTCTCTGTACTGCAGCACTTTGCAAATTTTCTCCATTTAAATTATAATTTGCTTTTCTGTTATTTCTGCCAAAGTGGATAACCTTACATTTTCCCACATTATACTCCATCTGCCAAATTTAGCTTATCTATATCCCTTTGCAGATTTTTTGTGTCCTCACAATTTGCTTTCCACCCATCTTTGTTTCATCACCAAATTTGGCTACATTACACTCGGTCCCTTCATCCAAATCATTAATGTAGATTGTAAATAGTTGAGGACCCAGCACCAATCCCTGCAGCACCCCACTAGTCACTGTTTGCCAACCGAAAAATAACCCATTTATCCTGACTCTCTGTTTTCTGTTAGTTAGTCAATTCTCTATCCATGCTAATATATTATCCCCAACCCCATGAGCTTTTATCTTGTGCAGTAACCTCTAATGTGGCACCCTATCGAATGCCTTCTGGAAATCCAAATACACCACATTCACTGGTTCCCCCTTATTCACCCTGCTCGTTGCATTCTCAAAGAACTCCAGAAAATTTATCAAACATGATTTCCCTTTCATAGTGGCACTCGATGAGGCCAGCATCGCGAGAGTGGAGCAGCACGGGAGGATAAAGGGCAGTGGCACCAGCTTAGAGCGGTGGCTGATTGGGAGGCCAGCATCACGAGAGCGGAGCGGCACGGGAGGATAAAGGGCGGCGGCAGCAGCTTGGAGCAGTCTGCAAGGCCAACATCACGAGAGCGGAGCGGCACGGGAGGATAAAGGGCAGTGGCACCAGCTTAGAGCGGTGGCTGATTGGGAGGCCAACATCACGAGAGCGGAGCGGCACGGGAGGATAAAGGGCAGTGGCACCAGCTTAGAGCGGTGGCTGATTGGGAGGCCAACATCACGAGAACGGAGCGGCGCGGGAGGATAAAGGGCAGTGGCAGCAGCTTGGAGCAGCGACAGTAGGAGAGGCTAGCTGGTACAGGGGGCAGAAAGTAAACAAAGAAGTAAAAATAAATTGGTGTGACCTCACAGCCAAGCGGGTAAGTGATTGGCTGGTGGATTGGTGAGTATTTTATCTTTTCCTTTTTCTTTTCTTATCAGTAGGTAACCTTTGGCATTGTTGCCAAATTATGTTTATTTAAGGGTTATGTCATGCCAGGAGAGCCCGTGTCATGCTCCTCCAGTGTCCCTAACTACTATGTGTGCAGGAAGTGTATCCAGCTGAAGCTCCTGACAGACCGCATTGCAGCACTGGAGCTGTGCATGGATTAACTCTGGAGCATCCGCAATGTTGAGGATGTCATGAATAGCACGTTTAGTGAGTTGTTCACACTGTGGGTAAAGGTTACACAGGCAGAGAGGGAATGGATGGCCATCAGGAATAGCAGTGGAAGGAAGGTCGTGCAGGGGTCCTCTGTGGGCCCCCCTCCATTTTGGGTACTGTTGGGGGAGATGGCCCATCAGGGGAAGGCAGCAGCAGTCAAGTTCATGGCACCATGGGGGGCTCTGCTGCACAGGAGGGCAAGAAAAAGAGTGGGAGAGCTATAGTGGTGGTGGATTCTATTGTAAGGGGAATAGATAGGCGTTTCTGCGGCCGCAATCGAGACTCCAGGATGGTATGTTGCCTCCCTGGTGCAAGGGTCAAGGATGTTTCAGAGCGGCTGCAGGGCATTCTGGAGGGAGAGGGTGAACAGCCAGTTGTCGTGGTGCATATAGGTACCAGCGATATAGGTAAAAAATGGGATGAGGTCCTACAAGCTGAATTTAGGGAGCGAGGAGTTAAATTTAAAAAGTAGGACCCCAAAGATAGTAATCTCAGGATTGCTACCAGTGCCACGTAATTGTCAGAGTAGAAATACCAGGATAGTTAAGATGAATACGTGGCTTGAGGAATGGTGCAAGAGGGAGGGATTCAAATTCCTGGGACTTTGGAACCATTTCTGGGGGAGGTGGGACCAGTACAAACCGAACGGTCTGCACCTGGGCAGGACCGGAACCAATGTCCTAGGGGGAGTGTTTGCTAGTTCTGATGGGAAGGGTTTAAACTAATATGGCAGGGGAATGGGAATCTATGCAGAGAGACAGAAGGAAGTAAAATGGGAGCAGAAGCATAAGGTAGAAAGGAGATAAGCAAAAGTGGAGGGCAGAGAAATCGAAGGCAAAAATCAAAAAGGGCCACATTACAGCATAATTCTAAAAGGACAAAGAGTGTTAAAAAAACAAGCCTGAGGCTCTGTGTCTCAATGCGAGGAGCATTCGTAATAAGGTGGATGAATTAACTGCGCAGATAACTGTTAATGGATATGATGTAATTGGGATTACGGAGGCATAGCTCCAGGGTGACCAAGGCTGGGAACTCAACATCCAGGGGTATTCAATATTCAGGAAAGATAGACAGAAAGGAAAAGGAGGTGAGGTAGCATTGCTGGTTAAAGAGGAGATTAACGCAATAGTAAGGAAGGACATTAGCATGGATGATGTGGAATCTGTATGGGTAGAGCTGTGAAACACTAAAGGGCAGAAAACGCTAGTACAGACCACCAACAGTAGTCGTGAGGTTGGGGATTGCATCAAACAGGAAATTAAGGATGCATGCAATCCCGGTACAGCAGTTATCATGGGTGACTTTAATCTACATATAGATTGGGCTAACCAAATTGGTAGCAATACGGTGGAGGAGGATTTCCTGGAGTGTATAAGGGATGGTTTTCTAGAGCAATATATCGAGGAACCAACTAGAGAGCTGGCCATCCTAGATAGGGTGTTGTGTAAGAAGAGAGGATTAGTTAGCAATCTTGTTGTGCGAGGCCCCTTGGGGAAGAGTGACCATAATATGATCGAATTCTTCATTAAGATGGAGAGTGACACAGTTAATTCAGAGACGAGGGGTCCTGAACTTAAAGAAAGGTAACTTCGATGATATGAGATGTGAATTGGCTAGGATAGACTGGCGAATGATACTTAAAGGGTTGACGGTGGATAGGTAATGGCAGACTTTTAAGGATCACATGGATGAACTGCAACAATTGTACATCCCTGTCTGGAGTAAAAATAAAACGGGAAGTTGGCTCAACCGTGGCTAACAAGGGAAATTAGGGATAGTGTTAACTCCAAGGAAGAGGCATATAAATTGGCCAGAAAAAGCAGCAAACCTGAGGACTGGGAGAAATTTAGAATTCTGCAGAGGAGGACAAAAGATTTAATTAGGAGGGGGAAAATAGAGTATGAGAATAAGCTTGCAGGGAACATAAAAACTGATTGTAAAAGCTTCTATAGATATGTGAAGAGAAAAAGATTAGTGAAGACAAATATAGGTCCCTTGCAGTCAGAATCAGGTGAATTTACAATGGGGAACAAAAACTTTGGTTCTGTCTTCACTAAGGAAGACACAAATAACCTTCCGGAAATACTAGGGGACAGAGGATTTAGCGAGAAGGAGGAACTGAAGGAAATCCTTATTGGTCAGGAAATTGTGTTAGGGAAATTGATGGGATTGAATGCCGATAAATCCCCATGGCCTGATAGTCTGCAACCCAGAGTTCTTAAGGAAGTGGCCCTAGAAATAGTGGATGCATTGGTAGTCATTTTCCAACATTCTATAGACTCTGGATCAGTTGCTATGAATTGGAGGGTAGCTAATGTGACCCCACTTGTTTAAAAAAGGAGGGAGAGAGAAAACAGGGACTTATAGACTGGTTAGCCTGACATCAGTCGTGGGGAAAATGTTGGAATCAATTATTAAAGATGTAATAATAGCGCATTTGGAAAGCAGTGACAGGATCGGTCCAAATCAGCATGGATTTATGAAGGGGAAATCATGCTTGACAAATCTTCTAGAATTTTTTGAGGATGTAACTAGCAGAGTGGACAAGAGAGAACCAGTGGATGTGGTGTATTTGGACTTTCAAAAGGCTTTTGACAAGGTCCCACATGAGATTAGTGTGCAAAATTAAAGCACATGGTATTGGGGGTAATGTATTGATGTGGATAGAGAACTGGTTGGCAGACAGGAAGCAAAGAGTAGGAATAAACGGGTCCTTTTCAGAATGGCAGGCAGTGACTAATGGGGGTACTGCAAGGTTCAGTGCTGGGACCCCAGCTATTTACAATATACATTAATGATTTAGACAAAGGAATTGAATGTAATATCTCCAAGTTTGCAGATGACACAAAGCTGGGTGGCAGTGTGAGCTGTGAGGAGGATGCTAAGAAGCTGCAGGGTGACTTGGACAGGTTAGGTGAGTGGGCAAATGCATCGTAGATGCAGTATAATGTAGACAAATGTGAGGTTATCCACTTTGGTGGTAAAAACAGGAAGGCAGAATATTATCTGAATGGTGACAGATTAGGAAAAGGCGAGGTGCAATGAGACCTGGGTGTCATGGTACATCAGTCATTGAAAGTTGGCATGCAGGTACAGCAGGCGATGAAGAAGGCAAATGGCATGTTGGCCTTCATAGCAAGAGGATTTGAGTATAGGAGCAGAGAGGTCTTACTGCAGTTCTACAGGGCCGTGGTGAGGCCACACCTTGAATGTTGTGTACAGTTTTGGTCTTCTAATCTGTGGAAGGACCTTCTTGCTATTGAGGGAGTGCAGCGTAGGTTCACCAGACTGATTCCCGGGATGGCAGGACTGACATATGAAGAAAGACTGGATCGACTAGGCTTATATTCACTGGAATTTAGAAGAATGAGCGGGGACCTCATAGAAACATATAAAATTCTGACGGGATTAGGCAGGTTAGATGCAGGAAGAATGTTCCCGATGTTGGGGACGTCCAGAATCAGGGATCACAGTCTAAGGATAAGGGGTAAGCCATTTTAGGACCAAGATGAGGAGAAACTTCTTCACTCAGAGAATTGTGAACCTGTGGAATTCTCTACCACAGAAAGTTGTTGAGGCTAGTTCGTTAGATATATCCAAAAAGGAGTTAAATTTGGCCATTACAACCAAAGGGATCAAGGGGTATGGAGAGAAAGCAGGAATGGGGTACTAAAGTTGCATGATCAGCCATGCTAATACTGAATGGTGGTGCAGGCTCGAAGCACCTATTTTCTATATTTCTATAAAACCTTGCTGACACTGCTTGAATTATGCTTTTCCAAATGTCCAGCTACTGCTTCCTTAGTCATGGATTCCAGCATTTTTCCAACGACAGATATTAGGCTAACTAGTGTATAGTTTCCTGCTTTTTGTCTGCCTCCTTTTTTAAATAGGGGCATTATATTTGTGGTTTTCCAATCTGCTGGGATCGCCCCAGAATCCAGGGAATTTTGATAGATTACAACCACTATCTCTGCAGCCACTGCTTTTAAGGATGTAAGGCATCAGGTCCAGGGGATTTGTCTGCCTTTAGTCCCATTATTTTACCTAGTACTACTACATAAATGATAGTGATAGTATTACGTTCCTACCTACCTATAGCCCCTTAATTATCCCAATGGGATGTTTTTAGTGTCTTCTACTGTGAAGACCGATACAAAATATTTGTTCAACATTTCTGCCATTTCCCTGTTTTCCATTATTAATTCCACAGTCTCATCCTCCAGGGGACCAACATTTACTTTAGTCACTCTTTTCCTTTTTATGTACCTGCAGAAACTCTTACTATCTGTTTTTATATTTTGTGCTAGTTTACTTTCATAATCTATCTTCCCTCTCTTAATCATTTCTTTAGTCGTTCTCTGCTGGCTTTTAAACATTTCCCAATCCTCTGGCCTCCCACTAGTTGCATTTAACTGCAGTTTAGAGAATTTCACTGGTTGTTAAACACTGGTACAAAATACTTTGCAATGTGAGCAGTTACAATCAAAAACATCAATTTAAAAAAAATACAAATCTTACAGAAGAAATAAAACCTCCTGTCAGTGAAGAAAATCCTAACTAAAAAATTGTATCAATTATTTCTGCCAATTCAAACCACTGTAAAAATAACTGAAAACATATACAACTGAATTCTGCTGTGCATTTTACAACCTGTTGTCCAAAATTATAGGGTAAAATGAATTGAGCAGAGCTACCTCAAACTGACATGCACATTACTGATTAGAGTTCCTTGCTGGTGATCAGTAAGTCACACCCTTAGTGATTAAGTACAACAAATACAAGTAACCCATAACTGGAAAACAGGAAGCGATTAAATAATTTAGCTTGAGTGACAGCAATTCTTACTCTAAACCTCGAATATGTTTTGCAGTTTATTTACTTAAAATAATAATAAAAAGTGTGGATAGTCAGAGTGAACAATGGTTTATGCAAAATAAACCACCAACAGGGGTGGCTGCATAATCCACAAGTAGTCGAATAACACTTTTTTTGGTGGTAGCAACTAAAGGTTTTTGAATAAACCCCTGTGTAAGCCCTCTATGTAAGCAACATGTTTAGGCCAAGATTTTACACTTTGGGTGCAATTGGTGATCCGAGCTAGTTTTGTAAACAGAATTTTTGGCTCAAACTCATTTCCATCTTGCCAAACTTGAATCATAGAATGGCTACAGCACAGAAAGGAGGTCATTTGGCCCGTCGAGTCTGTGCCGGCTCTCTGCAAGAGCACTTCAGCTAGTCCCACTCCCCTGCCCTTTTCCCCGTAGCCCTGCAAATCTTTTTCCTTCAGGTACTTATCCAATTCCCTTTTGAAAGCCACAATTGTTTCTGCCTCCATCAGGCAGATCCTAACCACTCGCTGTGTAAAAAGGTTTTCCCTCATGTTGCCTTTGGTTCTTCTGCTAATCATCTTAAATCCGTTTCCTCTGGTTCTCGACCGTTCAGCCGATGGGAACAGTTTCTCTCTACTCTGTCTACACCCCTCATGATTTTGAACATCTCTATCAAATCTCCTCTCAACCTTCTCTGCTCTAAGAAGAACAATCCAGTTTATCCAGTCTATCTACGTAGTTGAAGTCCCTCATTCCTGGAACCAATCTTGTAAATCTTTTCTGCACCCTCCCTAAGGCCTTCATATCCTTCCTAAAGTGCGATGCCCAGAATTGGACACAATACTCCAGTTGAGGCTGAACCAGTGTTTTATAAAGTTTCATCATAACTTCTTGCTTTTGTACTCTATAGCTCTATTTATGAAACCCAGGATCCCATGTGCTTTTTTAACGACTTTTTCAACCTGACCTGCCACCTTCAATGATTTGTCGAACATACCCACGCGTAGAGGTCTCGGTTCATGCATTCCCTATAGTTTATATTGCGCCTCCTTGTTCTTCCTACCCAAATTCCTACAACTTTGCACTTTTCTGCAATAAATTTCATCTGCCACGTGTCTGCCCACTCCACCAGCCAGTCTATGTCTTCTTGCTGTCTATTATAATCCTCCTCACTGTTCACTATACTTCCAAGTTTTGTGTCATCTGCAAATTTTGAAATTGTGCCCTGTACACCCAAGTCCAAGTCATTGATATACATCAAGAAAAGTAGTGGTTCTAGTACCGACCCCTGGGAAACATCACTGTATACCTTCCTCCAGTCCAAAAACAACCGTTCACCACTACTGTTTCCTGTCACTTAGCCAATTTTGTATTCATGTTGTCCCTTTTATTTCATGGGCTTCATCTTTGCTGGCAAGCCGATTATGTGGCACTTTATCAAACCCCTTTTGGAAATCCATCAACTGCATATCCCTTATCAACCCTCTCTGTTACCTCATCAAAAAACTCAATCCAATTAGTTAAACACGATTTGCCTTCAACAAATGAAAACAGAAAATGCTGGAAATACTCAGCAGCCCAGGCAGCATCTGTGGAGAGAGTCACAGAGTTAACGGTTCAAGTCCATGATCCTTTGTCGGAACTGGAAAAAGTTCGAGATGTAACAGGTTTATAAGCAATTGTAGGGGCATGTAAAGGGGGGAGGGGAGGAAAGAACAAAAGGGAAGATCTGTGATAGGGTGGAAGGCAGAAGAGGCAAAAGGGACGACGGTGCGAGGCAAAAGAAGATGGTAATGGGACAAGTTAAGAAACAAAAGATGAGTATAGATGGGATGTAAATGGAGATGGCAAAATTATCAACAGCTGCTGTGGGAAGAGAAAAAATCGGAGTGGAGGTTTCTCTGCAAATTTGTCCCTCTATACCCTTCCAATAGTTGGTGGCGTATAAAATAGGATGTGTTTATTTGCACTAGCAAAATGCTCTGATTGGCTCTCCATGATCACATGACCTGATTGGTCCCCTTGGAGGATAAGAGACACCCAGCAGTTTTTCTGGAATATATAATTAGAACCGCCCAACCCAAGTTCTGAGTGACTTTGCAAAGTGTAATTCGAGCCATTCTGACTGCCATCTCCAGACAGGATAGAGCTAACCCATCCCAGCCCAAGTTCCTGCACCCACAGCTCAAGTTCATGCCCCGCCCAGCCCAAGTTCCTGATCTTGCGCGTCTCCCCCCCACACCCACCCCCCCTCCCCCCCCCCACCTGCCTCCACCCACCATAAATGGCACATGGTGTTTGGGTCTCGGATTGTTAACATATTTATTGGGTATGAGGTGAATAGTGACAGTGTCGTGACTTCCGGATTTCAACCACTCCAATGATGTCCCTTGTTACACACGCACTGAGCTTTACAAGAAATCGGGAGTGGGTGTAAAGGGGGTGGGGTTGGAAGAACGTGATCCATCTTCCAAGAGTTCCCTCTCCTCCGATCCCCTTTCTCGCATCCCCTCTCTCTCCCTCAGCCTCTCTCACTCTCCTCCCAGTCTCTCTCTCTCTCTCTCTCTGTCCCACTCTCTCCCCACAGTCTCTCTCACTCTCCCCCCATCTCTCTCCCTCTCTCTTTCTCTCTCCCCACAGTCTCGCTCACTCTCTCCCCAGTCTCACTCCACCCCAGTCCCCCTCTCTCTCTCTCTCTCTCTCTCTCTCTCTCTCTCTCTCTCTCTCTCTCTCTCTCTCTCTCTCTCTCTCTCTCCCCCAGATTCTCTCACTCTCCCCCCAGTCTCTCTCTCCGCTATCTCTCTCTCCGCTATCTCTCTCTCGTGCTCTCTCTCACCAGTCTCTCTCTCTCCGGTCTCTCCCCCAGTCTCTCTCTCTCTTCCCCAGTCTTCTCTCTCTCTCTCTCTCTCTCTCTCTCTCTCTCTCTCTCTCTCTCTCTCTCTTCCCCCCCCTTCAAATTTCTCTCTCTCTTCCCCCTCTCTCTCTCTCTTTCCCCCCCCCTTCAAATTTCTCTCTCTTCCCCCTCCGTAGCCTCTATCTCTCTACCCCTCCCCAGTTCCTTCCTTCTCTCTTCCCCTCCCCCCGTCTCTCTCTACCCCCTAGTCTCTCTCCTCCCAGCCTCTTTCTCTCCCCCACCCCCCCTCTCTCTCTTTCTCTCTCTTTCTCTCTCTCTCTCTCTCTCTCTCTCTCTCTCTCTCTCTCTCTCTCTCTCTCTCTCTCTCTCTCTCTCCCTCCGCCCCAGTCTCTCTCTCCCAGTCTCTTTCTCTTCCCCCCCCACCCCATCTCTCTCCCCACCTCCCCTCGTCTCTCTCTCTCTTTCCCCCCCCCCCCCAGTCTCTAGCTCTCTCTCTCTCTTCCCCTTCCAGTCTCTCGCTCTCTCCCCCACCTCCAAGGTATCTCTCTCCCCCTCCCCCCTCAGTCTCTCTCCCCCGCCGCAGTCTCTCTCTTCCCCCGCCCCCAGTCTCTCTGGTTGTGTAATGGCTCCTGTATTGTTTCTCAACTCTAACCAAACATATTCTGTCGTTGACCCCTCCAGGACATCCTCTCTCTCTAGCACTGTAATATTATCCTTAATCAATACTGCCACCCCACCTCCTGTCCTCCCTTCCTATCTTTCCAGAACACTTGAATCCAGGAATATCTAGTACCTAATGCAGCCCTCTTTTGAGCCAGGTCTCCATTATCGCCATAACATCATATTCCCATGTGGCTATTTGTGCCTGCACCTCACCAAACTTATTTACCACACTTTGTGCATTTACACACATGCACTGCAAACCTATCTTAGACCTTCTTGTATTCTCTCTTAGTCTGACCCCACCTAATACCGTGAGCCAGCGCCATCGGGCAGCAATTTAGAACATAATTTTTAAAAAATCTGTAATAAAAAATATTCCTTGATATATCAAGCTGAAAATGGGTTTATCACAAAAAATAAGCATTTTAATCGGAGTGTTTAGTCCACCACCTGTGAGTAACCAATCTTAATTAACTGAAAATGACTTTAAAAAAAACTATTCAGAATCATTTACTAGTTACAATGTCACTAGTCAGTTTCTTAGAAGAAGTTCCCTAGTAAATTAAAATAAAAATTAAAAGCTTTTAAAAGGTGCCAATTAGAGCCGCTAGGGGCGAAATTGCTCCTTTTTATAGCCCCGTTAGCACCTCCGAGGGTGCAAGACACTTTTCACCCAGGGGAGGGGGGAGCTACCGACTCCCGTGAAATTGCCCGGGAGTTTGCGGAGGTGCTTTCATGGCAGTGCCGCGCCCCGCAGTTAGTGCCCCAGGCCACCGCGTAACCGTCAATGACGGACCCTCACCACCCCGCACCGATCCCTTAACGCCCCGTGAAGGAAATTGCACTGTGATCCGTGAGGCTGGCATCGGCGGATGTCAACGCCAGCTTCGTGGGTCGTGATCCTGGCGGACATCCGCTCTCGGGGTGCTCATTAAAGGGGAGGGTGCCATCTTTTTCTGTCAGCTGATTCTCGGGTATGTTCAGTGATGGTGGCCCGAACGTGGTCTGGGCCGCCATTGTGCAGCCCGGCACTCCGCCTTGGGTTGCAGGTCCGCTCACACGCTGTCCTGGTGGCCTAATGGAGGCCATCAGAGGCCGTGCAGATAGCGCAGCGGAACCTTCCCTTTAGCGTCCCAGTAGCCCCCCCCCCCCCCCCCGGTTACTGCCCCCGAGGAAGTGGCGCGCGAGATTACACTCCGCTGCCTTTGAGGGGCGGTAAGGGCAATTCTGCGGTGGGAGCAGGACGTCTGCACCGGACGCTAAATGCTCCGGCCCCAGAAGGTTACCGTCCCCAGTCGGTGCTCAGGGCAATTTCGCTTCCCTTGTGCCTAAAAACCAGCTTCATTTTAAGTTAGCGGAAGCTCACATGATGATTAATTCGATCTGGGGGCGCGGCCAGTTTTATGGGTGGGGCCGGCTTCCAACGGGATATTTTTTAAACCAGCGTAAAAATCGCAGAAACTCAATTTGCACTGAACATGATTTGTGCTTGAAATTCCTCGATCTTTTGTGTTGGTTTGGCCGATTCTGGACAAATTGCGCTGGAAATACCAGTGCAACATAATAGAAACTCCATATTTTTCTTTTGTTTGATAGTATGTGAAGTAGTTGAAATGAAGAAAAAAAATACTTAAAATTCTTTTTCAAAAATTCTAACAAATATATTAAAATACAGTAAACATCACAGTCAGTTGTTGATGAAAAATGAAAACACTCATGTCCTGAAGATTTGAAGAACAAAAAATGTTCTGCTGACAACTCAACGTAGGTAAAATCATTGAGGTAAGCCAAGAACCATAAAGGATGTGAGCTCTGGTTTAAGTTCCTTGGTATGCTCTGAAGAGGCTTTTTATGATTATATTTTCAAATGGAAATGCTGTTCATCCATATATTGTCGAGGCCACAAGTAGAAATCGATTTGGACAACATTGCTGTTAATTGATTTTACAGTTTGTTACCAATATGGTGCAAGTTCACTTTAGAACTGTAATTGAAGGATCATCGAGAGTGCATTGTTTATTTTGTAATCTCCTTTGAACTAATTGGGTTATATTCCAGAAATCTGATGCGTGATGTGTACCTTTTAGTGTATTTCTGCTACAACACACAAAAAATACTTAAGTGCTTTGAATAATTCAGAAGAATGCAGGAAGCTGTTGTCTGGATGTTGTTGCTGGTAGAGTAGAAATGAACTTGCCTTGTATAATTCAAATGAATCCCCATTGCTTACTATTATTAGCATTTTCCTTTTTATTCCTAGTTGGATTGCAAAAATGTCTAAGAGAATTTGCTCAGTGTTGGACTTCATGCTATTGCCATGCTAGTAAAGTACAGTGGATAAGATAGTTCATCAAGAACAGATTGCTTTCTCAATACCTTTCAATGCCTTCAATCTTCTATTAATGAAAACAGTACCACTTCCTGAAGGCCACTCTAATGGAGACATTTAGTTATTTTTTTTGTTGTTCAGTCTCATTCCCTTAAAGTACAAAATCAAGAAGCCTTTTGCTGCCTTTTTATAACCTGAAAGTGTTGTAAGAAATTTATTGATAAATGTGTTTCGAGTTAACAAAAAGTGGAAGTTGCACTGACCAGTTCATTTGGATGTAATTAACGACTAAAATTTCAGTCAATAATAACACTGTCGAACCTTGATCCAGCGACTGATTCTGAAATCTTCTTATCATGTCTGTTTGTTTAAAAAAAAGTTTGGACCAGCGGTTTTGTTTGTTATTTTTGTGCTATGTTAAATATAAAGCACAGTGTCATAAAACTATTTTGTAGGTGCACAAAGTTTGGATTCGATTTGTATAGATGTGTGCTTCCAGTACAAAATAACAGTATTCAGGGCTTTAAGGACATTGTAGATATCTGTTTGGTTCACAATACTCCGAATACTATCAGAATTTAAAAAAATGAACATGAGTAAGACCAATTTATGGCTCCACTATGATATATATATATATAGTGGTTGATTTCAAAACCGTGGGGCCGAAATTGCCCCTTTCATTAAGGCCTCTGGCCGCCGGAAAGCGCAGCCAGGGTTCGATGCAGAATGGCCGCCGATTTCTCGTAGAATGGCCGCCGTTCACGCAATTGCCCTCAAGCGTTTTTCTGGCGGCAACCATATCCGCCCCACTCCCCCACTTCCGCCCCGCTGCTACCGAAGCCTCCTAAGTGTGTCATCAGAGTGCGCAACGCCGATGTCCCACCTCGGAAGCAAAATTCAGCTGGAAAAGTCTTCCGGCCGCCGGCCGGTGCCCCTGACAGCTTTTTCTGTCAGTGCACTGTGCTTGAAATGGCAGTGCAACTGCCATTAAAGGGGAGGACACGCTGCTGCAGCCGGCATCTTATTTTTTTTGTGTCAGCCGACTGCCAGGTCGGCTCGACAAATATGCCCCCTTGTTCGGCCGGGCCGCCAACAGGCAGCCTGGCACCCCCTCTTGGGTGCCAGGCAGCTGGCCCGGCCGAAACCCTCCCTGGTGGCAATGTGGAGCAAACTAAATAAATGCAGAGTTTACAGCGGCCTTCCCCTTTAACTGAAGGGAAGAGACATTGTGACGTGCCAACGTGATGACGTCACCATCCCGGCACTGATGACTGACAGCGGCGGAGGCTTCATCCCACCCCCACTATGACCAACTTCTCCGTTCTGCCCCCATTTCTGCTCCCGTTATGACCGACTTCTCCGTTCTGCCCGCACTTCTGCTCCCATTATGACTGACTTCTCCATTCTGCCCCCACTTCTGCTCCCATTATGACTGACTTCTGCCCCAAAAAAACGACAAAGAGCTGAATTTCGCGAGGTAGCTCGCCCCATCCATCGCGGCGGCCAAAACATATCAAAAACGGCAGGTGCGCCCCGTTTCCAGCGGAGGTGAATTTCTGCCCCCTTGCCTCTTACAAAATCCTAATAACATGGATCAAATAGGTAGTGCTTTACTGGAGAGAATGATTTATTTTTCAAATTTTTCACCCACCAAAGAAACTGCAGCCACTGATTTCATTCTAGTGGAAGATATTTATGAGCAACAAATAGAAGCAGGCCACATGAGCTTGCCTGGGGATAGATTTAATTATATCTCCACTGATAGCCCATGAGACAAGATATAATTTCTAATGCACACTCACTTGATCTGTATTAATCACATGCGATTCTTCAGGCCTTGATAGATGCACAGTTACACACATACACACACGTACACTTGCACATTTACATAGAAACAAATCTATAGGGACAAATAGGGTTCCTATTCTCTGCAACATGACTTCCTTTACATTAAAGTACTTTATACAAGAACAAACCTATTAAAAATAAGGTCTCCGTTGTTCCTCAAATATGTCATCTTCCATATAACGTGAGATTGAACTCAGAAATGAGGAAAAATTATAGAACTAATATCCCTTTAGAAACATAGAAACATAGAAAATAGGTGCAGGAGTAGGCCATTCGGCCCCTTGAGCCTGCACCACCATTCAATGAGTTCATGGCTGATCATTCATCTCAGTACCCCTTTCCTGCTTTCTCTCCATACCCTTTGATCCATTTAGCTGTAAGGGCCATATCTAACTCCCTCTTTGTTGCACTAAACTGAGAAGCATCTAATGAACTGGCACCAACAACTGTCTGCGGTAGAGAATTACACAGGTTAACAACTCTCTGAGTGAAGAAGTTTCTCCTCATCTCGGTCCTAAATGGCTTACCCCTTATCCTTAGACTGTGACCCTTGGTTCTGGACTTCCCCAACATCGGGAACATTCTTTCTGCATCTAACCTGTTCAATCCCATCAAAATTTTATATGTTTCTATGAGATCCCCTCTCATTCATCTAAACTCCAGTGAATACAGGCCCAGTTGATCCAGTCTCTCCTCATATGTCAATCCTGCCATCCCTGGAATCAGTCTGGTGAACCTTCGCTGCACTCCCTCAATAGCAAGAATGTCCTTCCTCAGATTAGGAGACCAAAACTGAACACAATATTCCAGGTGAGGCCTCACCAAGGCCCTGTACAACTGCAGTAAGACCTCCATGCTCCTATATGCAAATCCCCTAGCTATGAAGGCCAACATGCCATTTGCCGCCTTCATCGCCTGCTGTACCTGCATGCCAACTTTCAATGACTGATGTACCATGACACCCAGGTCTCGTTGCAACTCCCCTTTTCCTAATCTACCGCCATTTAGATAATATACTGCCTTCATGTTTTTGCCACCAAAGTGGATAATTTCACATTTATCCACATTATACTGCATTTGCCATGCATTTGCTCACTCATCTAACCTGTCCGAGTCACCCTGCAGCCTCTTAGCATCCTCCTCACAGCTCACACCACCACCCAGCTTAGTGTCATCTGCAAACTTGGATATATTACACTCAATTCCTTCATCCAAATCATTGATGTATATTGTAAATAGCTGGGGTCCCAGCACTGAACCCTGCGGCACCTCAGTAGTCACTGCCTGCCATTCTGAAAAGGACGCGTTTGTCCCGACTCTCTGCTTCCTGTCTGCCAACCAGTTCTCTAGCCACATCAATACTTTACCCCCAATACCATGTGCTTCAATTTTGCACAACAATCTCTTGTGTGGGACCTTGTCAAAAGCCTTTTGAAAGTCCAAATACACCACATCCATTGGTTCTCCCTTGTCCACTCTGCTAGTTACATCCTCAAAAAATTCTCGAAGATTTGTCAAGCAGGATTTCCCTTTCATAAATTCATGCTGACTTGGACCGATCCTGTCACTGCTTTCCAAATGCGCTGCTATTTCATCTTTAATAATTGATTCCAACATTTTCCCCACTACTGATGTCAGGTTAACCGGTTTATAATTTCCCGTTTTCTCTCTCCCTCCTTTTTTAAAAAGTGGTGTTACATTAGCTACCCTCCAGTCCATAGGAACTGATCCAGAGCCGATAGACTGTTGGAACATGAACACCAATGCATCCACTATTTCTAGGGCCACTTCCTTAAGTACTCTGGGTTGCAGACTATCTGGCCCCGGGGATTTATCGGCCTTCAATCCCATCAATCTCCCGAACACAATTTCCTGACCAATAAGGATTTCCTTCAGTTCCTCATTCTCACTAGACCCTCGGTCCCCTAGTATTTCCGGAAGGTTACTTGAATCTTCGTTAGTGAAGACAGAATCAAAGTATTTGGTCAACTTGTCTGCCATTTCTGTGTTTCCCATTATAAATTCACCTGATTCTGACTGCAAGGGACCTACGTTTGTCTTCACTAATCTTTTTCTCTTCACATATCTATAGAAGCTTTTGCAGTCAGTTTTTATGTTCCCAGCAAGCTTCCTCTCATACTCTATTTTCCCCCTTCTAATTAAACCCTTTGTCTTCCTCTGCAGAATTCTAAATTTCTCCTCGACCTCAGGTTTGCTGCCTTTTCTGGCCAATTTATATGCCTCTTCCTTGGATTTAACGCTATCCCTAATTTCCCATGTTAGCCACGGTTGAGCCACCTTCCCCGTTTTATTTTTACTCCAGACAGGGATGTACAATTGTTGAAGTTCATCCATGTGATCTTTAAATATTTGCCATTGCCTATCCACCATCAACCCTTTAAGTATCATTTGCCAGTCTATTCTAGCTAATTCACAAAGTTCATACCATCGAAGTTACCTTTCCTTCAGTTCAGGACCCAATCTGTGAATTAACTGTGTCACTCTCCATCTTAATAAAGAATTCTACCATATTATGGTCACTCTTCCCCAAGGGGCCCCGCACGACCAGATTGCTAATTAATCCCCTCTCATTGCACAAGACCCAGTCTAGGATGGCCTGTTCTCTAGTTGGTTCCTCGACATATTAGTCTAGAAAATCATCCCTTATACACTCCAGGAAATCCTCTTCCACCGTATTGCTACCAGTTTAGTTAGCCAAATCTATATGTAGATTAAAGTCGCCCATGATAACTGCTGTACCTTTATTGCACGCATCCCTAATTTCTTGTTTGATGCTGTCCCCAACCTCACTACCACTGTTTAGTGATCTGTACACAACTCCCACGAGCGTTTTCTGTCCTTTGATATTCCGCAGCTTTATCCATACATATTCCACATCATCCAAGCTAATGTCCTTCCTTACTATTGCGTTAATTTCCTCTTTAACCAGCAACGCTACCCCACCTCCTTTTCCTTTCTGTCTATCCTTCCTGAATGTTGAATACCCCTGGATGTTGAGTATCTGGATGTTTAATATCAATAATATTCTAATTTTTTGTTGAATTCATTCTGGGATGTGGGCGTCGCTGGCAATGCCAACATTTATTGCCCATCCCTAACTGCCCTAGAGAAGGTGGTGCTCAGTCGCCTTCTTGAACCGCTACAGTCCGTGGGCTGAAGCTACTATCACGATGCTGCACTGCTTCATCTAACCTCCAACAAGCACCCCGCTGGAGTGGAGCTAATCTGCAGGATGAACGTGAAATTGTTCAACCTCCGTCGCCTCCAGTCGAGTATCAAGGTTGTCCCAACCTCTGCTTTTGAATTACAATATGCAGACGACGCTTACATTTGTGCACACTCAGGCCGAACTTCAAACCATCGTTGACATCTTCACTGAAGCGCACGAGAGTCTGGAACTTACATGAAACTTCCATAAGACAAAGGTTCTCTACCAAGCTGCCCTCGCCTCACAGTACTGTCCCATGATCATCACGATCCACGACAAGACCTTGGACAGCGTGGACTACTTTCCATACCTTGGTGTTATGTCTTGTATAAAGAATCAGACGAGATACTGCAAGCTGAAAGTAAGTGTGACCGTAGTCCTTTATTACAGATCTGAGTGTCTCTCCAGCCTGTGGGGCCTCCTTATATACAGGTGCTCCCAAGGGATTGTGGGATCCCTTGGGACTCCAGAGGATAAGCCCTCTAGTGGTTAGACATGGTAATTACAGGTTTACATACATAACAACACTTCCCCACCCCCCCCCCCCCCCCCAAAGTCAATAGTGTAACTATTTTTAATGTGTCAATCTGGGGCCTTCCTTTCCCTGGTTGATCATCTCGGGGCAAATACTGGTGTTGGTCAGTCGTTTGTTTGGCCTTCGCTGTGCTACTGCGCAGCCGGCCTTGCTGGGCTGCTGAGGGTGGTGAGTCTTGATGGGCTGCTGCGGGTGATGGGTTCTGCTTCGTGGTCAACCGCTGGGTCAGTTACCACTTGTGTGTGTGTTGGAGGGTCAATAAAGATAGAGCCTATTGTGGGTTGTTCTGGATAGTCCATAAATCTGAATTTGATTTGGTCCAAGTGTTTTCTGCAGGTGAGTCCATTTGCGAGCTTGACCACAAACACCCTACTCCCCTCTTTGGCCAAAACAGTGCCAGCAATCCACTTGTTACCTTGTCCATAGTTCAATACAAATACAGGATCTTTCACTTCAATTTCGCATGACACATTTTGGCAATCATGATATGTATTCTGTTGAAGCCGTCTGCTCTCTACCTGTTTATGTAGATCAGGGTGAACTAACGAGAGCTTTATCTTAAGTGCCGTTTTCATGAGCAGTTCAGCGGGTTGGACCCCGGTGAGCGAGTGGGGCCTTGTGCGGTAACTAAGCAGGACTCGGGATAAGCGAGTCTGCAGTGAGCTGTCAGTTACCCTTTTCAAGCTCTGCTTGATTGTTTGAACTGCTCGTTCTGCCTGACCATTCAACGCTGGCTTAAACGGGGCAGACATGACATGTTTGACCCCATTGTGGGTCATCAATTCCTTGAATTCGGCACTGGTAAAGCACGGCCCATTGTCACTTACAGGGATATCAGGCAGGCCGTGCGTGGCAAACGTGGCCCGCAGGCTTTCAATGGTGGCAGTGGACAAGCTTGCCGACATTATCACACATTCAATCCATTTGGAGTACGCACCTACAACCACTAAAAACATTTTTCACAAGAATAGGCCTGCATAGTCGACATGAACCCTAGACCACGGTTTGGAGGGTCAAGATCATAAACTTAGTGGCGCCTCCCTGGGTGCATTGGTTAACTGAGAACATGTATTACATTTGTGCACAGGACGCTAAGTCTGCATTGATACCGGACCACCACATGTGGGATCTGGCTATCGCTTTCATCATTACAATGCCTGGGTG